>NW_024515875.1:6573543-6667916 GCF_017590135.1 Pyrgilauda ruficollis
GTGGGGGTGGGGTGGGGAGGTGACGAGTCAGGGAGAGCTGGCGAACAATTCTGGGAAGGGTAGGGAGGGAGGCAGGGAGAGGCAGCGTGTGCATGTGTGATGAGCAATAGCTGTGGACCTTCCAGTTGCTGCTAACTGCCCTGGTGTGTGTGTGCGTGCGTGTGCTCGCGTGTGTATGTGTGTGTGAGCGAGAGAGACAGGGAGAGAGAGAGGGAGGGAGGGAGGGAGGGAGTGGAGAGGGTGGGGGGGAGAGATAAGAGAGAGAAGAGGAAAAGGAGAGAGGAGAAGGAAGGAAGAAGAAGGAAGGAAGGGGACAATACGATCATGCTGTGCTGTATGAGAAGAACAAAACAGGTAGAGCTTAAGATTTTTCTATTTCTTTCTGTTGAGAAACCTCAGGCTGCTGGATGTCCGTGGGGTGCGTGCCTGCCTGAGTGTGTGAGGGGCTGGGGTAGGGGTTGGGGTAAGGGGGGAGGAAATTTCAGCTGCTTTCAGCAGACGTCTATTTTGCAATTCTTTAGCATCTTGCGACTGAAGGTTCTTTTCACACCCTGCAACGTGACTGTTTTGCCTTTCCGGGGCTGGTGATATGGGGAAGGGGGGTGGCCTACATCCACATTTGGGGGAGCTACCAGAATCCCCCCTCTATTCTTTTTTTTTTTTTTTTTTTTTTTTTTTTTTTTTTTTTTTTCTTTAACAGGGGCAGTTATATTGCCTAGGGTTTTCTGTCTGTGGTTCTGAGGGTGTGGATGGGGCGGGGTGGGGGGGAGAAGTGGAGGGGAGTGTTGCGGCTGGCAGGAAACGTGATGAGATCTGGCTCTACCTTGGAGATAAAGGAAGCAATTCTTCATCTTATGCCAAAAAGGAACGGGTGCCCAGTGAGCCTTGATCCCTGGTCAGAACGCTCTCAATTGCTCCTGTTTCTGATGAATGGGAGATGCTTTATGTGCTTGTGATGTGAGGTGGCACGGAGGACAGGTGTATTCATTTTTTTGTATTGCAAAAATCTGAGCAAGAATTAACCTGAAGGAATTTTTTTTTAACCTATGCTACAGTGAAAAATCCAATTAAATAATAACAAAAGCATTAGCCTGAGGAGGAGGAGAATCACCCTCTTTGCAATACCCTTCATAGTACAACCAGTTAGACAACTGTGCACCAGCTGGGAAAGAAACAGAGGACCACGCCTCTGTTAGCTCTGAACTCGGGTGGGATAAGAGAAGCTCATGGGGTGAACCTGTTGGAAACCCACTCATTTTCTGTCCTGGTACCGCCTGGCTTTTGCTATAAGGGAATTGAGATGATGAGAAGGTTTGGGTGGGGGCTCATTTCAGTGTCAAAATTGTTGTGTCCAAAATGATAATGCAATTAGGAAAAAAAAGCTACTAAGATAATTTCCCCCTCACCCTTCCCCCTTTTATTTTGTGTGAAAGCCCAAACCTGCTCCTGATTAAGAAAGCCTTTTAAGCTGAACCTCTTGGACTTCCTCAGGAGGATGCTGGATTTATACAGTTGGAACTTTGCAGCAGGAACTGACCCCAGATATCTTTGTAAGGCATTTTAGAAACTTCCAAGAATTATGGATTTGTAGGTAGCGACAAGGAGCTTTGGTCCTTGTTCTGAGCACAAAACTCAACTCAGGCACAGCACCACACTAGTTACTTTCTTTATATATGCACACATTTCAGTGTCTTTTACAGCATAGCACTGCAGTATTCTGTTCACACGCTGATGTGAGTAACTACAGTTCCTGTGAACAGCACAGTGTTGAAAGAAGATTCAGGTTAAAGTGTGTTTCTGAATGGAAATGTGTGTTAGCAAACGAAGGAAAAATTTGTAGAATAATGGGGAGGGGCAAGTGATTGGGATAGAAAGAGACCCTGCGTCATCCTGTGTTTTTCCTCATGCAGGTTTTTCAAAAGCTTTGCAATTAATGATATGCTCACTAAAATCTGGGAGGAGGGGGTGAAGGCTGGGGAGGGGGGTAACACGTTGCAGAAAGCCAGCCGAGCACGTTCTGATGGCAAATACGGGATGAAAAGAGCAGAGGAGGAGTAGGAAGGCAGACAGGGAGGCAAAGTGACAGAGCAGTGGGCGGAGGTGCACGGCAAATTTTAAAATAAAGTAGGAGCTCTGGGGTTCTTTGGAGTCAGAGGAGAGCTACAGGGGAATGGAGATCATCCTGCCCGTGTACCATCACAGGCTGGGCATAAAATCTCCCTGACGACACTCTGCTGTATGTGTTCTTTACACCTCTCCGGGCTTACTCGCGTCTTTTTGTGCTCGGTGGCACTCAGGGAATGCGTGGCACGCAGGTGCCTGGCTCACCCGCAGCCCTGCCTGCCCGCTCCCGCACGATTCCACCGCATGGAACACGCCCCTCTCCGTGCGCGCTCCCGCGCGGCGCACGGCCCCGCCGCCGCGGGGACACGCGCGGGCTCTCCGTGCGCTCGCCCCGCGCCCGCCGAGCGCCCGCAGCCCCGCCGCGCCGCCCGAGCCTCTTCGTGCGTGGTGGTGGGCTCGGAGCCCAGCCGTGCTCCTCCACCTGAATACACTCCGCAATTGCCAAGCTGGCAGCGCAGCGGCTCGCTCGGGAAGGCTGATGGTACGCCAGAGAAAGCTCTGATTGGGAGAGAAAAAAAGACCTCGGTTTTCAGCATGTGCTCTTTCTCTGTCCCCACCCAGACCTTTCGCTGAGAGAAAAGGATGGAATGGGTTCTTCAGCACTGGCCGGAGTTTCCTTCCCAAAATAAAGGCAGCTCTCCTCAAATTATTTTTCAGGGGAAGTCCCTGGTGTCCCCCCTTTTTGGCATCTAAGGAGCAAAACGTTGAAATTACAGGCTTGGAAGGGCGTGGAAGAAACCTCTTCACATTTGTGTCTAGGTGTGCCTGTGTGTGTCTGTCCACCCACCCCTCAGAGACAAATATGTCCACACGCTCATACCTTGCAGATTGTTCTTTCTTCTGGGTGCGATGCCAGTGTGAAGAGTGAAGTATTTGACTGACTGACTGACTGACTGTGCCCGCCCATGAGGGATGTAGGTAGCTAAGTGTTGTCATTTCTGCCTACAGTTGACTGCAGCTCTGAATCTGAGCCCACAAAATAATCAGCTGAGAGGTAGCATAACTGAAAAGCTGGGTTGAGCTATGTCTGAAAACCCGAACTCAGCCTTTCCTGACAGCGAGAGATGCCGCCAGTAACGCACAGGGCTGGGCAGTGAGATAGGTGGCTAGAAATGCAAGTGTTGCATGCGCTGCATACTAGAACAGATGGACATTATGGGGGTATGTGCTCACTATTGGATTGCATGAGTGATTAAACAATAACCCACAAGCAGGTTTCCCACTTGTGGGTGAGATGAGTCCCATTCATCACCAGCCGTAGACGACGGCTTCCTTCCCGTTCCATCCTCTCCTCCTCACCCCAGCGCCGGAGAGCCAGCGGCTGCAAAGGTTTAAACCTGCCACACCCATCAAATCAAAGGAGGGAGAGGGGAGAAGAGGCAGTCTGCATTTCTTCCCCCTTCCACACGAGCAGCATGAATAAACATGGCTGTACCTCTAAAGATGCAGTTTAATGCAATTGGAGAAGGCAAAAGCGTTAGGGAACAGTTCCAGCAATTACAGCCAGCCGGTGAGGTGGCTTGTCATTCCAGGAACTGCAGAGGTGTACGGTGTACAAGAAGGAGGAAATGGAGAAAAAAAGAGAGGAAGATGCCTGCTGAGTGAAGGTTTTCTTGCTTCAGGATATTAAAATGTCTCAGGCTTCATTTAAGATAACTTAATTATACTGCACGATCCAGATGCTTCAATACTTGCAAGGCGTGGTCTTACCTTTAAACACCACTGTGGACAGTAGAAAAGGGGTATTTTAAAGGAAAGATGTCTATTCACACCTCTCCTCCCACCACTTGTGGTGTAAATCACCACAGACTGCTGACTTCAGGGCAGAAGCACTTCATCTGCACCTAGGTAGAGTCTAGCCAATGCCTCTGCCTTTCTGAGAGACACTGAGCAGCTTCTGTGCTTGTTCCAGTAAACAATTGTTCCATGGAAGTTTAATTACTGTCCTCACTATTTCTCTTCCTGGGGCAATACCCCCGGGATTTCTACTGAGAAGGGTGTCTCCAGAGAAACAGCCCTCCCATCACCCTCTCCTCCACTGCCTTTGCTGACTATTAGAGACATTGATTTCTCCTAGATCATATAATGTAACTGTTCTTAATGGTGCAGGCAAGCCCCCTCCTAGGGAACTAATTGCAGGCAGAGATTCCAGTGGGAGAAGGACAGCGATAGTGCTTAGTGGGAAAGAAATCAGTCAGTGGATCCAAATTGTCTTTGGCCACTTTCTCCTGAATCGAAAGCCCAGCAAAACCAGTCAGGCAGTACCTGCTGGTGTGCAGAGGCATCCCTGCCTAGAGGGCTGCACTGAATCTTCTGTGTGACCATGCCAGGCTGGGGACACCCGTGCAGCCCAAGGAACCACCAGCACGTATTGTCTGAGGGCTTGTCCTGGCCTAACGCTGAGGCTGCCTGAATAATCTCAGAGCTGCTCCTGCCACAGGATAAGGAAATGAGCTGTAGCTCCAGGCTGCGTCCATGCTATGCTGAAAGGATGGGCATTGCCTGCGGAGGGAAAAGAGAGGGACCTCTCCTTCGGTCATGTAGCTTTGACTGACTAGAAGGAGAAATTGCAAAAAGTTTTCACCTCAAATTGACTCTCCTTGCAGGCCAGCTGTACTGAGATTAGCTCAGCTGGTTAGAGCGTGGTGCTATTAACACCAAGGAACACCAAGGCTGTGGGATTTGTGGGATCAATCCCTGAGTTCACTTAAGTGCTGGACTTAATGATCCTTGTGGATCCCTTTGAACTCAGAATATTATCTGATTTGGATTTTGTGATGTCATCCCAGGATCGTCCCACACAGACATTATATTTCCTTCTCCCCATTTCCCAGAGAGCAGGAATTTCTCACGGCTGGGAGCTGCCAAGTTGCAATGCCTTTTGTGCTAGTGGGAAACAGAACAAGGCCCATTGGCCCTTGAAAGATGAAGGCAGGCTGATAGTCTTGCATGATGCAAATGAAGGATGTGTATTCCTGCTTGGATTTGCTGTGCTTGTGCTGTGAGGCATGTGCTCCTCATAGTGACTCCTGTGCTCCATGTGCTGTCCGTAGCAGAGGACAGGGGGCAGAAGTGGGTCCTGCCTAATCTCTACCAAGCAGACAGGTACCTGCTGTGTGATTGGTGTATTACCAGGTAAAACAGCAGCTATAGCCTGAAGGTTGCTTCTGCTTTTGGCTGAGATAATTTGAAGCAAAGGCACCAGAATCACAATATTCTGAATTGAAAAGGAATCACCACAAAAATCACCCACAAAAATCACTGAGTCCAACTTTTAAGTGAATGGTCCATATGGGATGAAACCCGCAGTCTTGGTGTTATTAGCACCATGCTCTATAAGCTGAGGCCTCTGCATGGTTGTGGAAGGCTGGTGGTGCATTGCTGACTGCCATTTGCTCAGTGCATGCACTGCTGGCCCATGCATTCTTCCTTCTGTACAACCTTCCTGTTGTCCTCTTCCTGAACGTAAACGACTTGTGATTCCTTTGTTGCTTTGGGCTTCTTCCTTACACTGGGAGGGCTCCTTTAGGGTTTGAGAAGGAACAAAAGCTCTGGTGACAGTGCTCTAAAGACACCTGAGGATGAGAAACCTTTTGATGGCCCCTCTCTGTTTTGATGTCCTTTGGAAGCCACTGTGTGATTCCCCTGTTTGCCCTGAGTATGAGAGGTCTCAGGGGTAGATTTGGCAGCAGTCCTTACCTGTCTGCATCTAAGTTTTGAAATCCTGGTGTTCAGTGTTGTAAAGAAACAACCGTAGCCCAGTAGCTCTACACAGAGGAATGTTGGGCTGATAAGAGGAGGCTGGTCATCCAGAAAGGCATGGTGGAGGGTACAAATGTTTGCTGGTAGAATATCTTGCTGTGGGAGTACCAGAGCAGGTACCCAGATGAAACACCTTTCAATATCTGAAGTCCAAAATCAAAGTCAGGAATCCATCCATACTCATTTAATCTACAATTCCAAGATCCTCCCGAGCACACCAGGAGGTGACATGTAACCTCAGAGCTCTGATGGCCTCAAGTGGAGAAGGTGTTTATTTTTCCTTTGGGCTCGTTCTATCACCTGCTGAGTGCATGTGTAAAACTCGATGGCTTTTCATGGTTGTGAGCACCACAGGGTAGTATAGAGGAATTGGTTTAGGGCGAGCTGGTTTCTCTTTCTGGCAGTGCTATTAACCTGCTTTCTGACTGATCTAAGCATACATTCTCCAACTGTTGTGGCCATCTCTGCAAGATGCTTCTTTAATTTGGAAACTAAACAATTAGAGTGGGGGAAAAAAAAAGGAATTCAGAAGCCCTGAAGTGAGAGATGCTTTGGACAGGCAAAGCTCTGCTTTATCCATTCTCAGTCACTCCTGCAGTGCTAGGGTGTTTATTAGCCCCTTGAATTCCTTTAACACAAACCATTGCTTTTCTTCTCAGACCAAGGCTTTATTACAATGGACCAGAGCCTAAGAGCAGGTCTACAACTTAGTTTTCTCCCTGCTATTCACCAGAGTGGTAGCTCCTCCCTGACCACCACAGTGATCCAGCCTACGATATGTGTATGGGGTGAAGGAATAGTGTAATGAAAATAGTGATTTGTTTTTAATACAGCAAAAGGAATTTGTGCTTTTGGAGTTACACTGCTCCTGCTGTCTCCGCCTGTTACTCATTCTGTCTCCTCTCCCCATCTGTTCTGCTCCTTGCCTTCCCCCTGCTCCCTTGACCATGCAGTACTCCTGCTGGCAGCATCAGCCACTACCACCAGGGTCTGGCTCCCTTCACCTTTCCTGGCACTAGTGTTTGAAGAACTGGGTTCCTTCTTTGTGCTCCAGTTGCTTTTGTATCTGCTGCAGTTCTCCACCTGGGCAGAGTTGCAGCTGACACAAGTGAGTATCCCTAGAGAGAGACAGCAAAGTGGTGGATCTTTACTTCTCACCTTCCTGTTGGCTTAGGTAAAAGGTTGCCCAGCCACAGCAGCAGCTGGGAAGGGTATGGCTGCAATAGGAGCAATGCTAGTGTCAGCATTCCTGCTTTCCTGATGGTTCATGCTCCATCCAGGCTTGTCCCTTGGCTTCTAATGCTGCTGTTGGGTGGCAGGCTGTGCTACAGATGTCTTGCTGGCCCAAGACAGGATGTCCTGAACCTGCCAACCAGGGACAGTTGGCATTTATGTCTCAAAAAGCAAGCCAGGATGTACTTACAGTCTCTTAAATTATGACCAATAAATGTCAGTCCCGTTCATTACTCATCTCGCAGCTGAAGTTTCTTGAATTAATTCCAGCCATAATCACAGTATATCTCTATTTATAGAAGCTGGGACATCTCACAATATTTAGGCATTCTCTCTGGAGGATACACCTTTCTGTAAGGGCTAGTAATTAGTAAAGCTAAAGGGCCCCAAAAGAATCTCACTTACTTGGTTTGAATGCCCCTAAAATTCAGGGGTGCAGGGGAGTGTGTTTTGATCTGAACCCCACTCTGAAGCTAGTTTCATTCCACCCTTCCCATTATTGCCTAGAAGTGCTACTGTGCTTTTAGGAACTTCAGGGTTTTTTTTTTTTTATGAATTGGGATGATTGCTAATAATTGCTAATGTACAGAATAATTTACAGTTCTGATTATTCTTATAACTGTTAAAACTTATCAATTAGCATTCAGTTCATCAGACTATTGAGTGGAGTCTAATCCATTTATTTTATTAACAGCATCCAATGACCTTATAAATCTGCAATGTTAAGTACTCCAGAGTGTGCAGGTTGGGCACCACGGTACTATGCTATGCTCTTTTGCAGATGAGGTCAGTCATTTATATTAATTCAGATTGAAACCAGCAGGATGTAAACCACAAAGGTTTTGAGCTGACTATTGTTCACCTTCTGTCTGCCCACAGCTTTAGGAGTAAGGCATTCAGTGGTGGATTTAGAAATAATTTAACAAAAAGTGATCTAGGTTTGGAAGGGTAGACATAAAGAAACAGGTGTCAGTTGCTGATTTGCTGACAGTAAAATTGCAGCCCTTTAATTTCATGTAAGAGTGAAATCCGCTGCTGGAAATAACCTGCTGAGCAAATGCAAGGAGGGCATCACCTGCTCAGCTGTGCTGAGAGGAGTGGTGAAGCTGGGAGGCAGTACTGGAGTGATGGGGAACTGAGGCAGAGGGGCTTTTAGAAGTTGGACCACAAGTTTACCCCCTGCAGGGACACTTCACTGTGTTCCTTAGAACTGTGAACTTTCACTTCACCTAGTGTTAACATTTTAATTCTTAGCTTGTTGGGTTGGAGAAGTCAGACTGGCAGCTTGCAACAGGATTGCACAGGCTGAGATGATTCTGTCAGAATGGAGGTTTTGCCTAATAAAGATGAAACACTGTGGTTTTAACCCTTCCTATTTACATTTCCTGTGGAAAACCCAAGAGAATTTCAAGTCCTACATAGAGTTCTGAGGACTGACAACTGCAACAGAAAATTGATGTTTAATGTTGACTGTTAAAATTGATAGGTATGCAACCAGTCCTGCCTCAAGCACAGCACTGGCAAATGGCCTTTCCCTTGTATCCTAAATTCCACTCAGAATACCAGCGAGAAGAGATAAAACCCTAAGGAAAGGACAAATGGAGCAAGGAAAGAAAAGATCTCCCTCTAAAATAATGGAAGAACTGAAACCAGCTGAAATCTCCAGGAAGTAAACAGAAGTTGGATAAGTTCCAGAGAAAAGTTAGCAAAGTTAAGATGTGAAAAAGTACATGAAGCTCACTATTGTATGGTAAAACTGGATACGCAGCAAAAAGAACCCTCCATTATGATGCCAGTGTACAAGATTTTGTAGATGATAAAAAAAAAAAAAAAGTAGTAAAAAATGACCCAAATGGCTCATAGGAACTCTTACAGTTAATTCTTACTTATATTCATTGTCTTCTTGCTTTGAGTGGTATGGTTCCACAAATCAGGAAGAGATACCATGAGACAATGCCTTATCTTGTAGAATTTAATTACTTTTTAATCAGGGTGTGACTGTCAAGAGGAGTCTGAAATGCCTGGCAGTATTTTACCATTGTTCTGAACTGAGAAATAAGGGTTTGTTCTAAACTGAAGTACATTCTTAGACATGTCTGTCACAGGCTGTAGAACTTTAGAGCTTCCTTCCTTTCTAAGTGTGGAGGTGTCTAAAGCCTTCACACAATTATATTTAAAACTGTAAAGTCCCCATAACATTCATCGGCTGTTTACTGGCATACCTAGATGATCCTTTTATAACCCATAATCAACTCAATACAAAGACAAAATAATAATTGATCCAGAGAAAGAGAGTGAAATAATATCATCCTGACTCTCTCTGTTTATGGTGCTTATGGAGAGGAGGGGAGAGCTGTGATTGAAGCTTTACATCCAGCATTGTCAATAAGGCTAAAGCATTTTATGCCCAATTTGCATATCTTCAGTAATGTGATCAGCTGCAAGTTGATGGCTAAAAGAGGTAACAGGAACCACAAAGGAGGAAGATCAGGATCTAGGAAAAGGGCAGAACAAATCAGGGTGTACTGATGTAAGATGGTTCTTTCAAGTCATCCTAGCTTATTTACAAAGGTGAGGGAAGCAATCTCTGAACCATAAGCTTTGAATGCTTTGAAGACTCATGTGGCATGGATGAGGTGTCAGAAGGCTGAAAACAAGCAGAAGATAAGAAATTGCAGACTACCCATTTTAACTTCATTCCTGGAGAAAAAAGAATGGTGGAAATAATCAAATAAAGGAGATTATTAGGAGCCAGCACAGATCTGTCAAGCACATATAATGTCAAACTAATTTAGCTTTCTTCTATAACAAGGCTTGTGGATACAGAGGAAGTAGTTGTCATACCTTGTCATTTGTAAGAATTTTGACATTATCTCACAGTCTTTTATCATAAATGCAGCAAAGAATCAAGTTCCAAAGGAAGGCATTACAGCAGGGATGCAGAACTGGTGTAGATAATTTTACTCAATGAGCAATTCTCACTGATTTCCTGTTGAAATGGAAGACTATTGAGCAGGTTGCCACAAGCTTGTGCTGTGGCCTGCTAGTGCTTCATATTTTCATTAACAAACATTGTACTTTATATTAAAATTTTAACCTGGATAACTGTCTAGAGGAAGTGTTTTATGAAATCTGCAGATGGCATAAACCAGCTGTGGTGAGCTGGGGGAAACCACTGTAATTCAAGAAAAGCTTGTCAGACCAGGGATCTGGTTTGAACAACATCAGAGTGAATATGAAGTACTCTCCATGGGAATGATTAATAAATTGCAGCCAGTTCTACATGGGAGACCACAGGCTGTCCTTCAGGAAGGCAGACAGGGTCTCTAGAGGACCGCAAGTTCAGTGTTAGGCTAGAACATCATCCTGTTTCCAGGAAGGGGAACACCATCTTACCAGGCTGTGCAAGTGGGAGCACAGGCTGTCAGACACATCTCATAAGCCTTCAGCTCTGATGTGCACTTGTAGCACTCCGCTGAAATGTCCTGCCTTAGTTTTGTACTGCACTCTGAGGAAGTGTGGTCCAGTGAGAGGATGTAGACTGGGATAGTGAGAATTGCTTGAGGTAAAAGGAGAAAAGACTGAAATAATTAGGGTTGTTTAACCTAAAAGGAAGAAGGCCAAGAGTGGTCCAGATGCTAGTGTGCCAAGTGAAAGAAAATAGGAGTAATGTTTCCCGCTGCCCATGATGTATAAAAATAGGAGTATTGGTCTTTAATGGGGTGTGCAAAAATATTGTGGTGCACTGTGATATATTAAGTAAACTATGGCAGGTTTAATCACTGAAGGGCTGCAGGAAGTATCTCTGGACCAGAGAATGGACTCAATGGTCTCTTGTGCTCCTTCAACACTATTTCATGTGATTATTATCAAATATTCACTGAAGCAGAACCTGGGCCCAGTGTGTCCTCTTGCAAGACTGTGCTTAACCAGTAGGATATAAATTGATATTTACTTTTGTATGCTCTCTGTCTCTGGCCTGATGATTATTTAATTCTTCCATGGAAAAAGTCGAGGAACTTATGCAGGAAAAGCTGAGATCAGCTTGCTCTAAGCAGTCTTTTGTAGGAGGGGGGTAAGACCTGAGATCTTTTCAGGTACAGTAGAGATTGGATCAACATCTTCCATAATTTAGGGAAGCTAGTGTGTCTACTGAGATACTGAATAAATAGTTATTTACTACATGCTGTGAGAGAGGAACAAGAGTTGTTCCTTCATTACAGGGGTTCAGGGCTTGAATCCAAACCAGTAGATACCTCCCCAATAAACAGAGTAAGATGCCTAAACTCAGAATGTTTAGATGTCACTCTGTCTTCAGCATTTGTTACAGCCAGGTTCTAAAGGCATTCAATTGGTGTATTATGTTTCTGAGGTGCCCAGATCTACGCGTATTTTCTAGTGGACTCAAGGCTATGATTTCAGCAGGACATCTCACCTTGTTCCTAGACTTAGTTCCAACATCCTTCTCCTGAACACAAACATCTGCTGGAACTCCACACTGAGGTGCCCCGTTCATCATCTTCATGGGAGAATTATTACAAGGGGTTTATCAATTGGTGGCATGAATTGTCTCAAACATTTGTATGGCAGTCACTCAGAAATTCCCAACCAGAGGGCTGTACTCCTACTAGAAGTCACCTTCAGTGCTTAATCCCCTCTGCTGCCATTATGATGTGTTCCAGTGGTTGCTGGGAATGCAGAATAAAATATACTGAGATATAATTCACCTTCTCTGGACGTATTCTCATGCAGCAGAAGAGCTAGTGTTGCATGGAAATATAGAACAGGTAAAGATGATCTGTGGTATCTTGCAGTATCTCATGCTAAATCTGTATAACCCTTAGGAAGATATCCTTTGTTTATTCCTGAGTCTTTCCACAACACAAGAGGGAGAACAAGATACCCTGCCTATAGTCAGGATTACCCAACTTTTGGGAGATGGGATAAATTGCAATAGTCAAAGACAATCTTTTCATCTGAATCAAACTTTGCTGGGCTTTTCCTGTTTGGACAAGAATTTTCTTGGTAGGGGTCTTCTTCAAATAGACACTGTGACTTTTTAATTTATCTGTCTGATGAGATTAGAGGAATAAAGCTTTGAAAGTGCAAAGAATTTTGCAAGCATTTAATAGGTAACAGTTGCACCTTTATTATACAAAGGAGGAGAATGTTATGATTTCAAATGATGAAATTTCCTATATTCTCCCTTTTTAGTTTACATTTAAAAGAAAAGATTAAACACCTTTATTAAGCATATATTTAGTTTTCAAAGTCAAACAGTGTACAGAAAATTAATTAAAAGGTTGCCTATCCATCTTTAATTTGTCTTCTGTCATGAATAGACATAAAAATGTGGTTCTTAATTATAAGATCAAACACTGGTACCTTTTTTTTTCAATAGGATCCCTGTCTCATTTAGTGCACAGAATGGAATACACTTAGGGACTGAATGAGTTTTGCCATAAACAAAGCTGATTTCTATCGGTCTTCTGTTTCATTTACTGCCAGTGATGAAGGTTATGTATTGAATTGGGCAGGGGGCTGTTCAAAAACAGAAGAATGGTCTCGTATTTTGGCAATTGAATACTGCCCTGAAGAATTAGGCTTTTTCCTGCCTCTTGTCACAAGTTCCTATGTGATATGAAAAGGCCACATAAATGAGGTTTTCCATGGGTGGCCACTAATTGGTGTGTTCTCGTTTTCTGGATTCTCAGTTTGAGACACCTGGGGTCTGACTTGCAGAAGTGCAGAGCTGGTATTGTGTGGAGGTTTGCTGTCAACACACACAGAGCTGGGGAAATACTAATCCGAGGCATCACGAATTGGGGACCCAAAATTTGTCATTGCTCTGGCCATTTTGACCTTAGCCTCTTTTTGTTTGATTTTAGTGTCTGTAAAATAGAGATAACAACCCCTATCTCCCTGGCAGAATATCCATTAAGGCTCGTGAATGAGATATTATGGCAAAATAGCAACACAGAAAAAGACCATGAAGAAATCAGTATTCTGAATTCAGTGATGGGTTTGAATGGTGTGTGGCAAATGAGGCACTTTGCTGTGCTTGAAATTAGGATAACAGGAAAATATGGAATTGCTACACATTCTGTGAGCTCTTTCCTTTGTAGCAGCTGAGGTGGGGGACACTTTCAAGGAAAAAAAAAGATACAATAAAGACTATTAAAAGGCATCTGCAGGAGGAAGTCAAAGTGAGGTTTCAGAGGCAGTCTTCATTTTGCATTTTCTGCTTCCACCTTTAACATGTGCCCAGAAAGATGCTTGTAAGACAGGCTTTTTATGTGATACATGAGTCCCATTATGTTTGACTTGAGCCTCTGAATGATAGGTTGCAAAGTAATTGGGAAAAAATGGGCCAAAGCTGTTACCACTGAGACTAGTACTACACTTTTCATTGATATTGAGGTAAGATCCTTAAAAAATCAGTCCTGGAACACTCTTGTTATTACTCCATTTGCTTGTGAGGAAACCAAGGCGCAGATGAAAGTCGAATAATCTGCTGCAGTAATTCTGCCTGTTTTCTCTATATATAACCAATACTTTTAAACTAGCATTCACATGCCTTCTGAATGAATTTATCTAGAAAGGACAGAAAAAGGATAGGTTTGTTCCTCTCTTCTTCCCCTCCCTTCTTCTCACCTGGAATAAATTGAGTAATAAAAATAATTTGTTAGCTTTATTTGCCAGTCTTTTTTTTTTTTTTTTTTTTTTTTTTGTGTGTGTGTCTGTGTGTCTGTGGGGTGGAACATATATCTGCCTGTGGGACTCTCTGGAAGGATCTCATAAGGAAGAACTGGCCCTGAAGTAGTGGAAGCAAGCAGGTCTATGCTATCATAGGTCCTGTATTCTGAGCTTGTGCTGTGCTTACGAAGTTCTGGGTTGTTGTGCTGGAGAATCTCCAGGTGGGGAGATTGTGCTCACAACAGGGTCTGGATCACAAGCTCCACACCAGGATGTGCCTAAGGAAGAGATCAGAGCCTTCAAACCGTGCTTAACAGGGAGCCTGAGAAGAGGCAAGAACCTTGGTGATACACCATCATACACTTTTATTGCTGAGAGCCTTCTCCAAATCTGAATATGCTGTTGCTGTTGTGGAGACCATGAATATTTGTATTGCCTTTTTCAAGTCTCTGGTTTGTAAGATGGGACACAATTTTCTGGTCAGGCATAGGTGGGGATATTTTCCTACCATGCCTACATGTGCTAGCTGCTGCTGAACTGTTGTGTTGCCTCCTAAGCCTCTGTGTCCATGAATTATCTCCAGAAGAAAGTTACTAATCCAAGGGGTGCACAAAGCACTGGTGCAGAGCTAACAGTCAAGGCAGAAGAGATATTTCATGGAGGAAGTGTAGGTGGCCAAAAGAGAAGGTCTTGTTCACAGGTCTGGAGGAAGGACACTGTCCCTCTGCCACTTAAGAAAAAAAGTGGAGAGGATGCCAGTGTAGGGAAGAAATAGATCATGTTGCCAAGTGAAAATGTGGTTGTCTCTTGATGCATGTTTGGCAGGAAGGCAGTGGAAATGTAGACCTTGTGTTAGCTTTTGTGAGACGGTGGGGATTTTATTGTCCTTGCTATTCCCAAGGCAGATGGGATTTTAGGCTAACCTTGCTGTAATGCTGGTGGAAATGTGCACTGCTACAGGACAGAAGTGGAGGGGGTGGCAGAAAAGGCACCAGACTACATCAGGAGATAGATTTATTGAAGTATCTGTGATCGTGGGACTTCACTGGCTTCTTATCCCTCTAGAAGAAGAAGCACTGACCACAGCAGATAATACTGTGACTTGTAAGCACCTGCCCTGGAACTGAGCTGAAGGGGCCTTACCAAGCTAAGGTCAGCCTTCCCATCTCACAAAGTGCAGTAAGTGGCCCCACTGGCCCCACTTGCTTGCTTCCCTTCCATGGTTCTGAACTGTCCCTGCAGAAGGCAAAATGTGCTTCTTGTTGCTCTGCCTCGTTACATCCACCCAGTTCCATCTTTCACATGTGATTCATTTTCTCTTGGCTTCACGTATCATCAATGCTGATATCCCAAATCTGTAATTTTTCAAGTTCTCTTAGATACTTGCCTCTAAACTCTTCTTGCTGTCAGGTGCAGCAGATAGCAGAGGATGCTGAGTACCTCTGAGAGGTACCACACTAAGCAGTTCTGCTGTTTGGAAATCCATTTGTGAAAGCTGAGCAGCACAGAAATGCCTGGAGAAGTTCATCAGAATTGGAGATAGGCACATTTTTTTTTATTAAAAACCACAAGCTTCAAGCACCATGGTGTAAATAGGAGGTCATTTTACTGCCAGTGGCAGTGAAACAGTGCTCAGTTATACAGAGCATGGAAAGTGCTAAACAGGATTTCTGCCTTTCCTTTGCTCCACTTCTATCAACGCCCTGTGCTTCTGCCCTGCAGCAGCCCTGCTATTCCAGCTCTGATGTTCCAGGGTAGCTACAGAGCTGACAAAAACTAGGCAAGGGTATAGCTGATCCTTTGAACAAAGTAATTCTCTGTTCAGTAGGTTTTTTGTACATATTAAATTATTAAATCTTTAGGGGGCTTTTCCCTGATGCAGTAATTGTGCATTCATTAAATTGCCAGAAAAGATGTACTTTCTATTAATTAATTTTTTCCTAAGAAAAGCCCTTAATTTTCCACTGATAATCCTGCTTCAACTAATTCAAGGATGGACAACTTGTGGCAGATACACAGAGGCAGATACTAAGCGACTGATGTATAACTCCCACAATGGAATCACAGAACCATTTAGGTTGGAAAAGACCTTTAAGATTGTGGAGTCCAATCTTTGTCCCATCAGCACCTTGTCAACTAAACCGTAGCACTGAGTGCCATGTCCAGTCACTTCTCAATCACCTCCAGGGACGGTGACTCCACCACCTCTCTGGAAAGCCCATTCCAATGCATGGCATCCCTTTCTGTGAAGAAATACCTCCTCGTGTCAAACCTGAACCTCCTCTGGTGCAGCTTGGCGTTATGGAGATACGTTTTATTACTGCCAGCACACTGCTGATGTTATGAGTGTTTTTTTATCCATATCTCCAAGTGGGAGGAAGCTCCCAGGGGCTTCTGAGGCCGCCAGCTTCCTACAAGCTCTGGGACTCAGCTGGGCACCTGGTCTCATCCCATCCCACACTGGATGCTGGCATGGTGGGGAGCCATTGCTTGGACTCTGCTCGTTGAAAAAATCCACACCTTCCCTGAGGGTTCTGGTTAGGAGCTTGACACCTCTTGGACACTGAAAGTTGTTTTGGGTTTTTTGGGGTTTATTGTAAGATGCTGATGAAGCCAAGAGGTTTGAGCTTCCATGATGTAGTTAATTGCATTTTAGAAAGTGAAATCTGGGTAAAAGTTGAATTATACCACATTATTGGGAGTGGAAATAGATTTAGACTTCAGCTGCAGTATGAGCTAATATATGTGTGATAAAGACCACGGGAGAAACCGTGTTAGAAGATTATTAAAGATGCTAAGGCAAATATAAAAAACCAAACCAACACTGGAAATGTAGTTGTCTGTGCAACCTCAGTATGGTCTTCTCTTGTGAATGCATTTCAGTACACTTCTAATGACAGGAACACATTTTTCTGTTCAGGGATTTTGACCACATTCAGGTCACAGAATGGACAGTGCTCACTTAATGAGCAATTATTCAATATTTGAATTCTCAAACAAGTCAGTGTGTGACCCCCTCAACTTTGCTTAATAGTATTCAAACCTTGCTCTAAATCAGAAATATTAATTTTCTCCTGAGCTGTCTTGTGATTCTGAGCACATGCCTGATATCACCTAGTAAATCTCTGCAACACCCATGTGAGATAACTGAGTATTTTTACTCCATTTTTGCAGGTGGACAGCTGAGGCATGAAGAGTTTGGTCAGCAGGATGCCCTAGTTTTATGTCCTGAATTTCAGAAACAGAGGGCCTGACCTTTATTCATAGTTTTTGTTTTCAGTTGCACATATCTGAAAACATCTCCCGTTACTGTCAGCTGCAGCTCTGAGTGCTCGGCACTGCTCCAAATCAGACTCAAGGTGTCTGAAGTCAGCTACTCAGAGACACAGAACTTGTCATTTGGAATGACCCCATGAAAAACACAGGCCAGGATAACAGAGGAATCAGCAGCAAAGGTGGGGCAGAGGTGTAGGACAGCCATCTGTTAGCTGCCCTAACCCTGGGATACTCTGTTCTCCTTTGCCAAACTTCTCCCTCCTGCATTTTAACTTTCAATTTCCAACTGCAAAAACTAGGACCAAGATTTTAGTGTAATCCCTTTATACCCCTGAGTTTCCTAAGCTCCAAATATCCAGATTTCCTACTAACGCTTTAAGTCTTCTTTAAGCTACTTTGTCTTACTTTGCAATCTTGCAGCAGATATTTACAAACCTTTTTCCAAACAGTGGCAGGGTGGTATTAGGTAATTTACAGAACTGCCCTAACAAATAAGATTTATATAGGCAGGAGCCTAGCAGGATTTTCAGAGAGCCTTGGTGCCTAATTCGCACTGGTTTCAATAGGATTAAGGCAATGAGGCATTTGTTAAGATCCCACCATTCATTCCTTAAAACCTGGCCCTTTAATTCTTCTTTGCATCAAGTTTATAGGGAACCACTAGAGCTAAAACATAGGAATGTATACTAAAATGTTAATAATTCGTGGTAAAGTTCTGTGAGAGTACAATCTGTAAAGCAGGCATCTTGGGGGAATGTGTTACATTTTCTTCAGGCTTCAAAATAATTGCTTCTGCAATCAAAGGAAATTACATGTAGAAATTTTTTCTCTGCTTTGCACTGAAATCAAAATGTTAGTCACCTGAAAGCTCCAGCAGGTACAATTCTACATAAGTATCCTCAGATATTCTAAGGATCAGGCAGATTCCAAAAACTTAATGGCTGGTTTGAGAGAGTACAGAAAGTGTTTGTGCATTCATTAACTCATTCTTTCTGGAAAGGATCAAATGAGTCTTGTTGAATTTAATCTGTTTGAAAGTATTCTCTATCTAGGATTAATTTCTGATTTAATTTCAGTAGGACTTAATGAATTCATTATGCAGACTGACTTCAGGCAGTGTATTTGTTGCAATTGGCTCACTTACTCCACTATGTTTATACATATGTGTATGTTTGTGACATGCAGTTGGTGATAGTTGTACCATATAATTTCGTCCCCCTGACTGGGAAGGAGGGAAAATAAAGAGTTACCAAAAAAGGAAGAAAAATAAGAAAAGAAAAAAAAACAAAACAACACTACGTTCCTGGTCTAAAATTTTAGGTGGATAATCATTCACTGTGATGAAATTTGCATGATTTTTGCATTGTTTCTATTTTCCTGACAGAGGGACCGGTTAATATGAAAAGTATAGTACAAGAAGTGACATGACCTGGCTGTGAAATGTAGACATTTGCATACCATAATCTGGCTTGTTTGAGCAGACCTATGAGTTGCTTGACTCCAAAGATGTGTCTTATGAACAATTTGGTATTTTTATTGTTAATGGGTCAATAAACTGATCTGGCAAGAACCAACCTTGTTCTGTGACTTCCTGAAGAAGCAGAATCATGGCTTTCTACCAAAAACTAACACTATATTTAGGTAGTACTAAGGGAAAATAGGCTGGCTGCTGTAGTATCTGAATTGTTTTTCCTCTGTAAACAAGTGTGTTCCCTATGCCCTTTCAACACACTCCCACTGCATGTTTCATTGTTTCCTTTCCAACACCACAAGGCAGATCCATCCCAAGGAGGTAGAAATAATAATGATTGTCGGTGTTGTAAATCCTTGTACATTGGGTTTTTCTTAGCGTGGGCACCTTTTCCTTCATCTGGAAGGAAGGATGATAGGAACCCCGATGGAAACTCTTGGACAACCACTGGTGAGGGTTTGACATTCTTCTATTTCCTCTTACTTTTCTCGGCTGCTCCAGCTGCTTGACATCCTCAGAAAACTCCTAAATTTACTGAATAGTATTTGAGGGGAGCTGGCAGGAAATGGAGCAGTCAGACTCAGGACAGTGTTAGCAATCCAACCTGTGTGGATTGCTGATTATCTATAGGACATGGCCATTCATAAGTTCCTTTTTTTCCCTTTCTTTATCCCCAAGTGCTTAGCTATTTTCAGCTCCACCTATTTTAATGGCTGCAGCTTTTCCTCCTGCCTTTGGGAGTCTGATCCACACATTGATTTATTTTGAGCTATATTGCTAATTACTATTTTTGTAAGTATAGTGTTTCATTATTCATTAAAGCTGGGGAGACATTTTAGTAATTTCTAAGTAGAACAAATGTAAATTCAGTAATCAAGTAAGATCTCTGGTTAGGGTTTAAGAGGGCTAGGAGGAGTGATCTGACAAAGGAGCTGGTATGAAAACAGAGCAATTGATATATGAAGGAGTCTTACTAAGAAAGCAGAAACAAACTAATGTTGGCATGGACAAGATGCAGGGGCCAGCTGAAACGCTGGGAGGAATTCTTTAGTTCACCAAAGGAATAAACTGCCACAGCAACGCAGAGAGTCATTTTTTGGGGCAAATGTCCAAAGACTGGTAAAAACCACTCCTGCAGGGTGGATGAACAAAATCAGCCATGCTGCACTGTACAGGGAGGGTCTAGAGGACCCTGGAGATTTTCAATTGTTTCCTCTTTAGTGTGTGACAAAGCTGCTCAGTGTGAACTGGCCCTTACTAAGAGAAGAGGAAATACTGTCCATTTTCTGGTATTGATCAACTGTGCAAGCTTCCCAGTGCTTTCTGTCTGGCTTTGCTTGGGTTCCTGAGGGAAGATGGTTCCTATTCAAGAAACCCATAAGTCGTTCTCAGGATGAAAACCCTATTTCCATATCCCACCTGCATCATAGTAGAAAGATGTGGAAGTAGCTCTTTATACTCTGCCCGCACAGCCATCCTAGGAGTCCTTACCAGGGTCCCTTTTCCCTCAGCTTCTCTGCCAGGGGGCCTCCCACAGGAGTAAAGCCCCCCACAGGTTGGGCTCCAGGGGTTTCTGGATGTAGAGTGCAGTTCTGCTACAGATGCACCAGTTGCACATTCTGAACTGTGTGCCTGGGCAAAAGACATTATGATATGCAGTGCTTTGAGGCTACTGACATGCTTCCTGACTGAAGGATGAAAAAAAACTAGGAGATGTTACAACCAAGATACTAAATACTCATTGAAGCCCTTTTTTAATAACAACTTTAAAATGGGAGGCCCAGGCAGTGAAGAAATTGAAATAAATAACATTTGTCTTGCAGCAGGAAGACTAGAAGATCTGGATGACTATTTAAATGATCCTGTGATATACTAGCCCTTATAAGTGGTGAATCCAAAGCCTTTTTCCAAGGGCTTTTTCCCTAGCACATCTATTCAACATGTTCTCTTTGGCCAGGGGTCTTTATAGCACTAAAATAGCAGGGTCCACAAAGGGGTTTTTGCAGCAGGCACTGCAGGCTTGCCTCCCCCTCCCTCCTTTTCAATAAGGTTGAATACAGTAAAGGAGCAAAGGAGGAAACAAAATGGCTCAAAGCCACATGAGCATTTCCCATAGCTCAGTGCCAGGGTCTAGAAGAAGTAACTAAGCCCTGGGGTTGCTGAGTCTTGTGTTCAGGATCTTCCCAGTCAAAACCATGCCTGTACTCTGGTGACAACGCACCTGAAGATGGGAGAGAGAAGAGAGGAGAGGGATGTGGCACAACATTATGCCACACTGGGACTGTGCCACTTAGGAGTGACAGCTGCAATCACAGGCCTGATTGATCCATTTTACAGACCTTGGGAAGCACTTGAGTTACACAAACTGGGCATGGTCTCAGGCAGTCAAGCCCAGATTCTTGTGTGAAAGAAGCTGCGTCATACACGTCCCTTCTGGAGACCTTTTCAGGTTCTGGCAGAACTGAAAAGCCCCCCTTAAGGTCATCCTGGCACTGACAGGAGGAAGTAGATAAGAGCATGACTTAAGTATTGCACAATGCTTCACTGAGCTACACACCATGCATTTGAGGTTCTTGCAGCACTAAAAATACTAATTTAATTATGTTCAGAGTCCTTCTGGAACTTAACAATGTCTCCATTTGTAAGTTGTTTGGAGCAGCGGACCACGGAGATCTTGTAAAAATTATCCCTAGAAAAATGTCTCTGGAATCAATGAAATGAAACTCCACTTTCATCATCTGACATTGCTTTTGGCATTGGACTTCAAATAAGATTACTGTACAACCGTTAATCAGTTAATAAGTTGGAATAGAAGGAATAGAAAAAGATAGTCTGGGTCTTCTCACACTTTTCTGTGAGTCAGCAGTACATAAGAGCTCATAGTGGGGTCAGTGACCTGTCTCCTGTATTTGGCATTTTAAAAGTAGGTCTAACTCTTCCTTTTCTCACCTGTAGTAGTGCCTAAGCAGTGAGGAGATATGGATATCTGTCCTTCTCTGCTTCTACTTTAAACACGTATGAGAAATGAACAGTAAATGTAGGCCAAGAATAATTTCACATAAGGTTTTCTGTAAGGTCCCTGGCATCCAAGACATAAAGTTGCTGTGAAGAATTCAGATTCATAAGACAGGTCCATGCCTTACCCACTGCTTGTGGTGAATTCATACAGAGGCTGTCACAACAGTCCTATCAGAAACCTTGTAGAAGGTCTGTGGGGCAAATATCAACACCTGTACCGCTGAAGTAAAGATGGGTGGAGACAAAGGCCAGGGCAAGCCAGGGGATGCATGAGGGCAATCTCTGGGTCAGTCAAGTCCCAATGGGCATAAAGATCCACAACACAAATCAATAAACTGAGCTTCCATGAAGATCAGATCCAGACTCAACACCCTCATTCTCTGCCTTCCAGCAGTTAGGCTGACATCCTGTCCTGGTGAAACTGAGGCTGGTATTAACAGGGTCAGGAAATCCCATGGAGGAAGAAGCAGAGCCTGTAGGACTATTCCTGGCTGGTTAAGGAGAGGCCATGCCAGTGAGACCTGTTGGATCCATGAGAGCCAGAAGCTGACAAAAGCCAGCTGCCCCAGTGAAAAGATAGAGTTGATACCAATAGGTAGAAGGCTTTGCAATGGATTGCTGCACTTTGGGGATACAATTTCATGGTACACACGGCGTTCAGTTCTGCAGCGGGGTTGTGGGACTGGTCTGTTTGGAACTAAAGCTGAAGAGGCTATGGGACAGGATATCTTAGGCAGAGCTGTTTTAAAGCCAGTTTATCAAATTGTGTAGACCTACAACTCTGTTTTGTTTGGATTTTGCTAAGAGCAGCTCTGATGATTTGAAAGATTGTATGGTGCTCCTCAGGGAATGGGGAAGCTGTTGGCTAAACGTGATGCTTGGGGCTAGGTTCTCTTTCAAGACTGGAAAAATAAAAGACAAAGGTCTGACCAATAGGTTAATGGAGCAGTAAGAAAAGCAGTATTACTTTACTGGCCTTGCTAGAGCCCAATCAAAAGTCCTATCTCTGCTTTCTTCAGCTCACCCTGTAATTTCAGCTGGGATACACACCTTTGTCTCTCCTGAAGTTTAATTGCTGTGTGTGACTGAAGGCACAGGTGGCAGCTACAGGGTTTCACTCCAGCTATAGCTGCAGTTCAGGAGAAGAAACACCTTTTCTTCTTCGTGCAGGTGCTCAGTATAAAGCAGTGGTGGTGTCACAAAGGACAAATCTCACCTGACTAACCTAGTGGTTTTCTGTGATGGAGTGACTACTCCAGTGAGCAGGGGAAGGGTTACAGATGTCACCATTTGGACTTTTGTGAGGCCTTTAACATGGTCCCCAGTGGCATCCTTCTCTCTAAAGTGGCGAGATTGATTTGATGGGAGGACTCTTCGGTGGGTGAGGAATTGGTTGGACAGTTACCTCCAGAGGGTAGTGGTCAACAGCTTGAAGCCCCTGTAGACACTGATGACAAATGGTGACCTTTAGGGGTCTGTATGGGGACCAGTGCTGTTTAATGTCCTCCTCACTGACAGAGACAGTGGGATCAAGTGCACTATCAGCATACTTGCAAACAACACCAAGCTGAGTGCTGTTGACAGGCCTGAAGGATGGGATGCTCTGTATTGCCATGGAGGGAATGGGGTAGGAGAAGGACATAAGCTTCTTCTTCCTGTGGAGGCCATTCTGGAGACCTTGCATAAGCCTGGACTCTGGGGAATCTCAGCAGCTGTCTGCCCAAGATCTCAGGGGAGCAAGTCTGAGCAGGAAATCAGCCTCTGTGCCCTGGGTGCAGCTAGATCAGAAGCAAATATGTCCAGCTCTCACAGGGGCAGGCACTTTGAGCCGCCAGAGGCTATATAACAATTCCCTAAAAAATTTTGTGCAGTCCAAAACTAATAAAAAGGGGGGGAAAAAAGAGACTAGGAGACAAAAGGTAGGGAAGGACAGACATTGATAATTCTGGGTTTCATTACCTGCTCATGGTCAGCAGACTATGGATTCAGAGTCTGAAGGTGCTACGTCAAAATAGTGCACATAGCAGCAACCATCCTTGCCCAAGCTGCCCCAAACCCAAACAAGCAAACCACACAGTTTGAGCTTAAAAAGGTAAAATTTCTCTTTAGTCCAGTGACATGCAAGCTTGCATTTCTATCTAAGCACATCTGCATCAAAAATAATCTGTTCTTTGAATGGACTTTTCTAATCAAATCATAGTTCAAGGGAAATTTACCGCTTGGTCCTTCTGCTGAATTTCTTCAATCTACTATTTTGGTAGTAGATTTACACTGTCAGCTTGGATACCTTCCTGCTTCCTTTCCAGGCTTTGATCCCTTAATTTGAATGCCTGCTGACTGGTTCCTTCTGGAGTGACACAAGTATTTCCCTCCAAAAAGGAGACTAGACACAACTGTCAGTACAGTATGCATGAGGATCCAACCCCAAGCAAGAGCACAGATGTTGATTATGCCAAACACTCAAGACCTTTGACACAGTCCCCACAGATCTTGTGCCCTGGAGTGCCCTCATACACTTAGGCCACACCCCAGGATACACACAACCTTGGCATGAACTGTAAGAGCACCACCTTCTCAGGTTCCAACCCAGTCCTGTCTCTGAGACTCTGGGTGCTTTAAATTGAAAGAAGAATGAGTGCAGCCTGTGCCCCACAACCATCAAAGTGCTCCATAGAGCCCAGACCAGACCCAAGGCAAATGTTTTCCCCTGTGAGCTTCTCTGCTCCAGAGCCATGACCATCATCCTGAACATCATCCACTTTGTGTCCCCTTCATGGGCAAGGCTCTACTTTTTTTCACCCGGCCTGCAAAGGCAACATAAGCAGTAGTGAGTGCCTTTTTCTATTTAACTGCTGGAGTTGTTGGAACTTCAGGGTGGTAGAGGACACTGTGGTTGACCACCATCTTAAGAGAAACAGGGTACCAAACAGAAGGGAGAGTCACAAAACAGCTGAGGAGAGTATGGATTTATTGAGAAGGCTCACTAGAAATATCTAAATAGGTCTAACTTAGATTGTCTTCTACCTCTCTTTGCAGCCACTGTACACAAGTGAATAACATCCATCCATCTTCTTGACTATCACCTTATTTCTATCTAGGCACCATAAAATAGAAGGGAGTTTTCCTACATATCTTGTAGGAAAGGATCTTGTAGAGGAAAGGGTGGAAACCCCATTGTTAGAGGATTTGAAACTGGAGAGCTGAAACCCTCCCTGCTAGTTATACCCTGGGGAACAATCCTGCATAGGCCTTCGAGGGATGAATTAGCCTTTTCTTTCTCAAGGGTGTTTTACCCACCATCACCATAGTCATCCTGGGAGAATAAAGGAACTCTGTTTGTTTCCTCACCGTGAAGACAGGTTGTGCTGACAGGTGCCATCCTCTAGCCAGGTGTCTACACACCATTTAACTGGGTTTAAAAAAGCTGTTCTGTGTGCTAAATTGCTTCCTCACTTCCCAAAGCGTGAAAACCTTTTCTCTCTTTCACGTGTCCATGCTTCGCTCCTTCTGGGGAGACAGCTGGTTGTTTTTTTTAATACATTCTGCTCCTTAAATGCCGTCTCTGAGACAAATCAGGTCATGTGGAGCCAAGCCCATGAATAACGCTGAGGTGACTCAATCCTGGGAAATCACTGGGAGTTGGATGCCTAAATTTCTTTGTGAGTCTAGTAACATCAGTAAGAACATACATTGTGCTATAGTCAAGAACAGAGCATGGGCTGAGATGCACCTTAACCCCACAAATAGCTCAGATGCTTGAGTGATTCAGCACTAGTTCACCTAAATTACAGAAAGAAAGGTTTCCACACGTACTTTAGCACAGGTGTCATGAGAAAAGAATGACTTTTCTTTTTTTTTTTTTGTTTTGTTTTGTTTTGTTTTGTTTTGTTTTGTTTTTTCCAATAATGATCAGGTGTCATATTTCCCTTGGGTGAAATGGGTGGAGTGTGTTGCCAATAAAGTGTCAATGGTCCTATGGATGTCCAGGCTCTGGCCAGTATTGATGTCTTGCCTGGTGAAAGGTGTGTAAGTCCTAAATCTGGGCTCCCAGCACACCGTTTTCAAAGTACTGGGAGATGGCCACATGCATCAAAGGGCTCTGGGATTTGGTGTCACGTTGAAGAGGAGCTCCTGACTAAGGACAGAAAGGAGCAGGATACCAGGGTGATGGCTGAGCATATAGCGTGGCGATGGCATAATGCAGCCTGATGCTAGGATGAACGTTAAGGAGGTTGATACATGCTACATATTGGAGGGAGGAGAAACACCAGAAAAGGAGAGCTAGAAAGAGAAGCAGAGGAAGCTGTGTAATAGTCATACATCTTTCAGTGAAACAGTAAGTTCTTTCTTGGTCCCTTCACCCCAGCATTCAGAATACAAAACAATGTGATTATTTTTTCCAAGGAAGGGCAATGAGGTACACCATGAGAGACAAGTGGACTAACAGCAAGCAAGGACCAAAGCACTCAGTTCTCTCCTTTTTTTGCCTATATGTGGCTGCAAACACGTGGAACATCTAGAAAATACCTAGGTTCTCCATTTCTCCTTTCCTGAAGTACCAGCACAGGAGACATTTAAAAGAGTCTGGAGGTTATAGTAATACTTCCTTAATTCTTTGCCATAATTTGGCACCCTTCCCCCCAGTAAGCTGTGAGTTTGGAGGTGGAAGGTGTAAAAGCAGCCAGAGAGTAGAAATCTTCTTGTCATGGCTCCAGGAAATTTCTACATTCCTGGTACCTAAGAACTAACCTCTGCCCTATCTGTGATTTAACATTAATTTATCTCCTACTCTCTCACCTACATGATAGAAAGGAAATTCTCACTTACAGGAACAGTCTGCATGGGAAGGGATGTCCTAGAAACCTGGAGGTGTGGCAGACAAGCAGATGGAGATGGTGAGAGGATCATCCCTCTAGGACTGGAAAGATGCTATGGACTGTGTAGATAGAGACAGAAATGTGTGTTTCATAAAGGCAGAGCTTTGCACACTGGCTTCATTGGGTATGTGAAGATGGTTTAAATAAAGAAATGGACATGTTTGACTATATCCTTTTATAGATCCCTTTAGCCCTTCATCCACCTGCTTCAGTGATACAATTTTGCCATTACAGGATCTATGATTTATTTAAAACTAAATGAAACAGAGGACAAGTTGCTCTGTGTAAAATGGCAATAGATTGCATGTACCCTAGCAGCATCATGAAGAATATGTCATTATTAAGCATTAGTGTGAGTTTACTTTATACATAAATGTGTAAATGAAGGGGAGGGAGGTGATGGAATACTAATATCTGAAACTTATCCCTACCAGACCTGATTCCTGGCTGAGAACTCTAGATTCCATGCAAACACTAGTAATAAGAGTCACTTTATTCCAGCCACAATACTACAGCCAAGATGTCATGAATGCTTGGGAGATAGATAAGACAGACAGATTTCTTGTTTTCCACTGAGATGGTTTTGAATGCATCCTGGCAGGGCTGACTCACCCTTTTAGCTTTCCAAGGAAGACAAATTGCTTTCCAGGAGCTTCTGCTGTATACAGGTTATTTTTGAGCGTTTCCTTAATTAAGGTTTATCTGCTGTGCACATAATCCACAGATGAAAAGCCCTTGAGGCTTTTTTTTTGTGTGTGAACAGAAGTTTCCCCCTGAACAACCTGTTTCTCACCCAACCCATTGTTACACAACATGACACACATACTTTATGGATACCGTGTCCTACCCCAGAAGTAGCTGCAGGCCAGTAGCCTGAAAAAAAAGTAATTTCAAATGCCTGGGATGCTTTATTGGGGAAGGACTGAATAGAAACAGGATTCCTGAGGGCCACAGTTGGCAAAGACAAACTATTAGTACATTTCTTCAATTCAGGATGTTGAACTCCACCTCTGCCCCACTCTCATGTTTCTTATCTTTTGTATCTGAAATTATGCTGAAAGCACCCTACTGGAAACACATTTTGCAGTTGCACAACTTGGGATCTGGCAAGGACTCAATTGGATGCCATCCCAACTGGGAGAGGAGGACTATGATGTCACTTGGATAGCAAAGGAGCCTTTTAGAAGCTCTGCTGTGCTGTAGGTGCAGGTGGGAGGTTTTGGTCTGACCTCCCTGGAGAGAAGTGCTCTCCCATTCCCTGCCAGGTCAGGGGCTGACAGGGATACAGGGCCAACTCTGTGCCTCACTGTGCCCTGGGCTCTGGCTAGCAGGGGAAGGAGATAAACCTTTACAGGGCTGCATAGCCTGGGTAACAGGGCAGCTCCTCTGGAGTCAGAAAGTCAGGCATGCAGCAGTCCATGACCTGTAATAGCTGTCTTGGTTGGTGTAGGAAGTATGTAAGATATGAGAACAACAAGGCCAGTGGCAAGAGAGATCTCCCTTCAGTCAATGTTTTTCTTGTTTGCCCAGGGATTAACAATTCCGTCACATTCACTAATGGTTTCACAGGAATCAGGCATGGGGACTGGACCCTTAAGGCCTCATAGTTACATCTAAATTGTCTTTCCAGTCTCCCAGTCTTGCTGCTGTTTGAGACTAGCCTCAGTCCTTGGGGAGAAGGAGTCAAAGCTACAGCATTTAAGCATCCTACAGTTCTCTGAAGGAGTACCAGTCTATTTTCACGTTGCTGTGGCTACGGTGTAATGCTGGCATATCCAAGATCTCCTTAAACCAGCTAGTTCAGGTATTAGCAGCTAGGTTGCCACAGCAACACAGGACTTACTGCAAGCTGCAAAACTTGTCTAAGGAACAGGATGGATGAGCCTGTGTGGAGCTGCTGTGCACTATCTGGCTAGTTTAAACATACTTCCAATTTGTTTCCACCTCCTTGTGCTGAAGTAGGCTGAAAAGCTTACCCAGATGCTGAAAAACAGTATTGAGCTAGCTATGCAAGACACATGAATGGTTGCAGCCTGCTGGTGCCTGTACTGCCTTTGCATGTAACCATCACCTGCTCTCTGACAAGCTGAGACAAACACGAAAAGCCCACTTTCCATATTGTGTCATTTAATGCACTTGAGGAAGTGTAGACATAATGCTCACTCTGTGATTGGTGCTACAACCATTTTGTCCCTGGGCATGGTCAGGAGCAGAAAAACTCCTTGAGCAGAATTCTGTGTATGAATCCCATTTACATATTCATTCACAGCCTTTTTCAGCCCCTACATAAGAATCCTGTGCCCCTCCCATCACACTTTTTGCTGTGTACAGACCCACCCACGTCCCTGCACAGCTGTGGCCACAGGGTGGCAATTCTCCTTGATAGTTTGGGGCTGCTCACTCCTTGGCCACCATACCCACTTGAGGAATGATGGGCACCAATGCTAGGGTGAGGGATCTGTGCTCACTGGGGACCCAGGGGGACATAGTGGGCACCACCTCTGGCATGGCAGTGGACACCAGATTGGTTCCCTGGCTGAGCATCACTTCCACGTGTGCTTGACCCTGTCTTGTGCTGTGGAAATGATCACTTCCATTCTGTTTCCCATGAATTGCTGCTGCTGTGGCCACTCTTCTTTCCTCCTCTCTACAGTAATGATGTTTCCAGTGGCGCGTTTGCACATTGCAGTGGCTTCTTCTCCCTTCTTCATGCCATGCTTTTACTGAGCGTGTTTTTAGGTTGTCCCCTCTTTCTTCTGGTCTGGAGCCTTTCCCTAGATGGCACATCCCAGTTGCAATGGCCAAAGGTATAATTCCCACTTCCCACGCAGGAGTAAATGCTTCTGTCTTTCCCAGTCAGCTTGTTTTCTTTGTATTGTGACTTGAGCCAGTGATGGAAACCAGGTGCAAACAGCAAAGAGGTCAGTGGCTCTGCTTCCAGTCGGTCTTTTGAGTGCTTCCCAATGGGACTATTAATAGAACAGTGTCCTTTCATCAATATGCTGCTGAGCTGTTACTTGCCCAAGGCCTGCTAAATTATTGGGGTGAAGCATGATCTGTCCTGTAGATTCAGTGAAGGTTTATAAGCTGAGCATTATCTCTCTTCAGCAGACCAGTGTGAGGCACAGGCTCTGTTTTGGTCCCATTTAAGACTTTAATGCACGATTTAAGTCTAAAAAACACAGGGAATGCCTGTTCTTTGTTATAAGGCTGAATTCCCCCATCAGTCAGAGAAATAATAATAGTCAGCTGAAATTGGAAAGAGTGATAATAATCTGCCTATTAATCCTTTAGTAAAACCATGAGTGGAGAGCAAAGGCAAAGCACTTGGAGCGCTTGCAGGCAGGGCTTTTGTGAGGAGTGCATCCTGTGAATATCCGTGTGTGTCTGACAGCACAGAACTGCAGCGGGGTGCGCAGCAATCCCATTCTCTGCTGGCAATCCCAAGCCAAAAACTATAAAAGACAAAGCACTTGGTGTCATTAGAGTCACACACCTGCAACACAAGGTGTCATTAAAAAGAAGCACTGACATGAAAGCAGAGGTGGATTGGAAGGACTGTGAAAATCTCCCTCAGGAGAGTGTTTTGAAAATAAGTAGGGGAAAAAAATTGGTATATTTCAAAATGAATGGGAAAATAAATCATGGGAATAGAGACAAGCCAGCTGGTGAAAGCCTTTCCATACAGCCAAGGTGGTCTCAGCATTGCTGACAGAGATGATGAGGTGCTTTAAATTTCTATTTCAAACCTCTGGCTGGAGGTTTGGCTGGAGACCTCTGTCTGTCCAGCCTTAGGATGAAATAAGAGCCACCTGGCTCCAAGCCCATACCAAATGGAAGGCTGCTTTGAAACTTTTCACTGGTAAGCAGGAGAGGAAAGTGCGATATTCTCAATAAAATTAGAGCATCTGCTACACCTGAGGAAATCTTACTTATCTCCCTCTTTTCTCTTCTGCCCTCCTCCCTTGTTCTTCTTCAAAGGTTGAAAAAAATGAGGACGGAGACCAAAAGATCGAGCAAGATGGCATCAAACCAGAAGATAAAGCCCATAAGGCAGCCACCAAAATCCAGGCCAGCTTCCGCGGACACATAACAAGGAAAAAGCTCAAGGGGGAGAAGAAGGGAGATGCCCCAGCATCTGAGACTGATGCCGCCGACAAGAAGGAGGAAGGCCCTGCTGGCGGAGCGACTGAGAACAAAGAAAGCGAAGCTCCTGCTGCCACAGAAGCAGCCGCCGCTGACAGTGCCCAGCAGGAGGAGGGCAGCAAAGACAGCAGCGCGCCAGCGGAGGAGAAAAAAGGAGACGGAGCCGCCGACACGGGCTCAGAGCAGCCAGCCCCACAGGCTGCCACTCCTGCTGCCTCCTCAGAGGAAAAGACCGCTGCTGCCGCTGCCCCCGAAAGGGAAAGTGCCACTAAAGCTTCCACTGATAACTCGCCATCCTTGAAGGCTGACGAAGCCCAAGACAAAGAGGAGCCTAAACAAGCCGACGTGCCTGCTGCTGACACCACTGCCACCGCCACCCCTGCCGCAGAGGATGCTACTGCCAAGGCAACAGCGCAACCCCAAATGGAGACAGTGGAGAGCAGCCAAACCGAAGAGAAGACAGGTGAGTGGGTGCCTCCCTAGGGAACTGGCCTCTCCAGAAATGGATACCTCCCTCCATCTCCTGGGAGCAACAGCTGGTGTGGGGACTAGATTAAGAGTTAACAAGAGAATCCACTTGCTAGTTTTTTTGGGGTGGGGGAAATTAATTTTTGCTTAACACCCTCTTTCTTCCAATCAGCTTTTGGAAATACTACAGCTCCTGCTGAGGATCCTGTTCCTCTAGGTGGAGGTGCCATCAGCACTTTTTTCCCTGGTGGCAGGAGAGTGTCTGCCAGCTGGGAGGCTTGCGGGGAGAGCTCCCCAAGCCCTGCATATGCTAAAGATAGTGATGAACCTTTTCAGTCACACTAGCCTGGACAGCTCCAGTGGGGCAACTTGGCCAGGTCATTGGAGGCTTCCAGCTTTAGCTGAAAATCTCACAAGACAAAAGCTCTCTCATACTGTAGGAGACCTTGCTGGTGGGATGGTCTTGGAGTCGAAAGGGTCTTTCTTCCATCTGCTTGTGTATGGATGAGATTTTTAGTACAATCACATCCTAGTCAGTAACATCTTATTATCAGCAGTGCTTATCGTTTCACCCACACCCATACTTGCAGGGTTTCTACTGCATTCTACTTGGATTACCTCTGCCAGGCAAGCTTGCATTAAGCTTTTAGATGTGTCAGCTAATTCAGATAGGGGTAGCAAGAGAATCAGATAGGGAAAGGAAAGATTAAGGGCCCTGACAGCTCAGTGAAGAAAGGAAGAAAGGAAGAAGTCCTCTAGGAGATGGAGAAGTCCTCTAGAGAGGAGAAGTCACTCTAGGAAGTGTTTTCAATTCCTCATTGTTGACCAAGTCTGCTTAACCAGTTCCCCCAGGAAGGGGTGAAGAGTTTTGAGAGGCAACAGTGGACATTTTTTGACAAACCTATAACATTTACAAGCCATAAAGAAGAATTTATTATAAATTGTGATGCTGAGCTGAGTAGAAAATGCCTCAAAGATCTGAGAATATTTTTCTCTCTTGTTCTTGACCTTTCTTATTTTATCAAAGAAATAGAATATAAACAAAAAAAGAAAAGGTAACAAAAGAGGAGGTAAGCTCTGCATGAAACTCAGTTAAGAGGTAGTACCAAGCAAAACTGGCCTCCACATTCATGAATTACTCTGCTGTACAGGGCAGCCTGCATTCATTAGCTTGTTGGGGAAAAATGTTGCATATCACCTTGATGGTCATAAACAGCCTGATGTAAATTCTAGAGAGCCTCAGCACCCAGTCTTGTACCTACAGGTGTTTCTCCATAATTTCATTTGGCCCACTACTCTTCCACAAATTGCACCTCCCACTCTCCAATTAGGCTTCCAAGCTTCATAGCTAAGCTGGGGCTTCAGGCAAGTCTATTCCTGCTCAGCAAAAGTGGACAGATAGGGAAGAACAGATATCCAAAAGGACAGATTAAATACTGGGAAAGGAACTAATGCAGGACATTTGTGATTTAAGGGGTGGGCAAGGGGAGAAGACTTCAAGAGCGTGAGTCTGAACTGATTGTACATAACTACAAAGGTTTGCTGGTTTTACTTTTGCTTATTTAGAAGTTTCTAGAAATAAGCCTTGAAATTGAATTGTCTAGATTTGCTTTTTGTTGTCCAAGTCTCCAGCCACTTGTTCTTTATATGATGTGTTAGGTGGCAACATAAATGTCATGTGATTAGTGATATGTGAGTTGCTATGTTGCATGCTGTACTTGTGTTGGTTTTATACTTGGGCAAAGGTATAAACATCAATGGCAAGAATAGGGCAGTGTGAATCAGTGTTTTGTGGTCCTCTATACACAGGATAATGAATGCTAATTCCCTGTTATTTAATACCTGGGATGCCTTATTACTAAGCAGTAATGATTCTGCTTTGAATTGACATTCCATTTTTATTTAGATTAATGTGCTCTAAGGGATGGAGGTAGGACATTTATAGTAGCAATCTATTTGATTTAAATTTTCATTTATTTTACCTGTTTTGAGTCGTCACTCATGGTAAAATGGTTTAATTCTACACAATATTCTGAATAATTTTCAGATATCCTCCCCATGCTCATGTTGGTTTTAACATCATTTAAAGTGGCCAACCATTCACAGACACATCATTTGAAGTGGACATTTAAAATGCACAGTTTAATATGCATTTGCACATGATACTATCACTTATGTAAACATCTAGCCAACAGAGGAAGCTGGAAAATCTACAATCAAATATATATTTAAAAATGAGTTTTCAGCGATTGAGTGTTGAAGACCAGTATGTGCATCCATTTATACTTATTCAGTATGCATGCAGTAACACTCAAGCTTAGCAATGTTTGCAGAAAGCAAACATGAAAGGTGCGTGGCCAGAGTCAAGCTGATAGCCTCTTTAAAATGTTAATGAATATAGATTTTTCTTGAATTCCTATTCCAGTATGATATCAGTCTTCCAGTCACAAACCTGAACAGCTGGCTAAGTGACCCCAGAGTCATCCAAGAAAGAAATGCTAAAAAGATTAAATAGGTCTCCTTGTACATCTCTCTGAGGATTCCGGGCTGTGCTCTGCAATACAGAATACTCCTCTGAAGAGCATCATCACAGGACAAAAGTACCCACAGACAAATATTTCCTGACAGAAAGACTATGTTTTCTTTTCACCATCTTCCTCCTATTGGTCTCTCATATCTTTAAAGCTCTCTGTCTCTCTTGCTACTTACTCTTTCCACAGACTTAAACATATTTGCCAGGTCTCAACCTTTCTCCCAGTCTTTGCCCAGCAAACACAGCACTGGTGGTTGCTGGTGTGACTCTGATGGTCACTCATGAAAGAGGGGACATCTGCCACTTCAGTGCTCCTTCAGCCCAGGGACAGATCCTCTTTCAGCTTCATCTGTCCCCTTGGCCTTCAAAGGTCACCTCTTATCGTTTCTGTGATCGAAGACTGGAACAGAAGTGTGCAATGTCAGGCTGCCAAAAATAAATCGAATTGGCTCCTGGCCAGTGTCATCAGTTGGCTGGTTGCCATGGCATGCTTGGCTGCTACTACCCTGAGGCGTGCTGACCGTGCTGCTTTGGGGTGGTGATGCTCATCTGCCTTGAATTTTACTACAATGGCTGTATCATGCTATCTGTTGATACCTTCCCTGGTGCAAGCACAAGCAAAAGGCAAGGGCATTTCCTTCGTACCCAGGAGGGATTTTTGCCTTTATCTAAGGGCAGGACAGAAAAAGATAGGGTGTGGGGAAAGGAATAACTAACCTGATAAAGACAAGAGCACAGTTTTTAATGCTCAGTATTTCTGGAGAGGGGACTGGTTTTTTGTGCCAGTCAGTAGTTCCCCTGACAGCCCTCACCTCTCTCCTTGTTACTCAGTTCTACATGCTCTATCAGTCTTTTAGTAATGGCCTAGAAAATGGCTTTGAACAAATGTCCTGTATCCAATGGTACTTGGTCTGGGACCCCAGGCATTCCCAGCTGTACAGCAGGGCAGTTTCTAAGCTATCCTCATTGTATGTAAAAGTAAAAAAGAGATGGATTCCATCGTGGGTAAGTCATGAAATGAGTCAGTGGGCTTTGTTCAGTGGCAATGAAGGATTGATGTAAGGACGATCTCTCAACCCTCTTCATGTCTTTTGGTGGATGGCAGGAATGCCAAGTTCTCTTGTAGTCTGAGCATCTTCGTCAAGACTTAGATTTATAGGTTTTCTTCTTATGATCCAGCTTTTGGCTCTTTCGTGTTGGTATTATGCTTAGATAGGCTCCCTTAGATGCCAACCTACTCAACAGGACAAAATCCAAAACTGATGGGGAAAATTTGTACATTACATATGGATGAGGAAGCGAGACTCGTTTAGTCGTGGTTGCATTGGCTTAAATCCAGAGAGTCTCCATGAAGGTTAGTGGAAAGAATCTGGTAGTACAGCTGTGAAATGAGATCAGCATCCAGCACAGCAGACTGTGGAAGAAGAGGAGCTATGATGTCCTCCCAGGGAGGAGAGGAGGTGAATGTCACACACTGTTAGATTAGTTTTGTACTTCTCACAAGTTTTCAAGTCTCACCTCCAAATTGGGTTGGCTCTCGCATCAAAGCACTCTCAGATTGTCAGGTAAGAATACAAAGCCCAGAAATGTGAAAGAGTAAATTGTGCCTATGGAAACAAACGGATCTTCTTTTGTTGGGAAGTGAAGAATGCTTTTCCTGCTTCGTGAAATAGCTTTACAATGGAGCAGCTTCACAGCTGAAATGAAAAATCAGCCAGGTGACAAGCGCTTTGCATGTAAGCGGGGTAGCAGTTCCCCAGGGCCCTGTATCCTGCAAGCAAGGAGCACTGGGAGGCACCATCTTCCCTTCGCTTTCTCAGAGGGAGCAAGTCCTGTGGATTCTTTTTCATAGTTCACAGTTGAATCAGCTCTTTATTTTCAGTTCAATCCCCATATTGATGGAAGGACAATACTTGCTGCACTTTGGGAGCACTGGCTGTATAAAGATTTGGAAAGGGAGACTGTCTATTGTCTTGTACCAGCCAGAACGTGCAACCTGCACTATGCAAGGGGATTGCAGCTGTGTGACTTGGAATTTCAGCCTTGGCTCACGAGTAGCTGGCATGAGACAGAACCACCTCACTGCCATTCCTGTTTCAAGGGAGCTTATCTCTGCTGCTACACCTGGCAGCCAAGGAAAGCAATGCAAATACAATAGTCTTCCCATGACTGCCCCAGAGGGAACAACTCTAAGCAAGCATGGCAGCATTTTTTTGTGTGTAGTGCTACTCCAGCAACAAAGTAAAGACTATATAAATGCAGTTTAGGTTGCCTGACACATGCTGAAGTACGAGTCTGTGTCTAGTCCCCAGCTGCTCTGAAATTTTAGTCTTTGCATTGCCTCTACATGGGTATAAACTATTTCGCCTATTTCATAGCTGGGTTTGCATTGGTGAGAACAGCCATGTGAGGGGCAGGTTGGAATGTCACAATTTTCTTACACACAACCAGACACAGATGCAGGATTTTCTCCTCTACTGCAGTGCAATACTGTCTCTTGTCCCATGTATGCCTCAGGTCTACTGTTTCCTAATGAGGTGCAATTTGCCCTGTAGAGGTGGGAACTGCACTAGTGGACCAGTGGTAAAGCAGTACTTGACCTTTTTTAATGACATCATAGGTGACATTAAGCATATTTACTGATTAAAAGGTGTGAGCCAACTATGGAAAAGGCCCCTTGAGGAGAGCAGGGTAACCACTCCTTCGTACCAGTTCTTCTGGAACCTCAGTAAGGACTGCATGGACACTCAAGGCTGGTTACTGGAGTCACTGGCTTATTTAGTGAAGGCTGCAAATTATAGGAAAGGTGACAGCAATCTTTCACCCCTTGTGGTTGGCAGCTACAGCTGTTGCTCTTCCAGACCACACGTACAGGTGGCATTGTTTAGGGCAGTGCCTGCCAGTGTCACGGTGTGTGCCATGTTGTACCATAGTCACTCATGCCAACACATGGCTCTACAGCCAAGACCAGTGGTCGAACTCCACCTAGATTTTTGCTCTAAATCACTCTCATTACAATGTTTTTCACAGCGGCCCACTTCATCTGCATTCAGATCATCTTCAGAAAATGCTCCATGGGAAGAAGGCTTTCTGGCATAAATTATAAACAAAATGTCTGCTGAGAAGGGCTCAAATAGCAGACTTTTGGACAGTCTGGAAAGACAGACAATGAAATTTAGCTGATGGCTGTTTGCTGTAGATGCCAGAAGTGCTCTGCACCACTGCCAGTGTAATCTCTTTACACTAGGATCAAGTAGGCTGGACTTTTCAGATACATATGAGCTTGCAGAGTATCAGCTGGGATTTACAGCTCCAGGGAGCTGAAACTCAAAAGTAGAAATACTGTAGAAATCTCTGTGGTACAGATGATTGCCACATGCAGAGGAAAAGGATTTGTAAAGTTCACCAGGTCAGCACAGTCAGATTAGTTAGACATTCCTCAAGAGCTATTTAATAGGTGCATTCATACTGGATTATCAATGTCAGTGCAGTGATCATTTCCAAGCTCTGTGGAAATTTCATGGACTCTGGCAAGGTGAAGTTGCACTCGCAAGGATCCATGCAAATAACTGGTAGAGGAATACAGAAATTGCCAATCTAGGTCAGAGCTAACATCCATTTATTGTACTGCTCTCTGTGGCTAGCACAAAGCACTGCTATGGGCAGATCCAGAGTAAACCACTTCTCTACTGCTGGGACTCATCCCTGTCTTCCACTGTCTAAGATCTGGTTTAACAGGTAAAGCATGATGTATTCTCTCTTTTGATGCTAATATAACTGTGGTGTTATATGGCATATGTGTGTGTGTATGCACACAAAATATCTGATTGAGTATCAACAGTTTTCCCAACTCCAACCAACTGTACAATGGCCATAAAGTTCAGTGACAGATTGGCCACCATTGCCCTAAATATCTTTCTGTACTTGTGCTATGTCACAGAAACAGCAAAATCTTGTGATAGCCCTACTTCATGCCTTTGATTATGGTATATAGCATCATACAGTATGCATTTATGCACAGAGGGCATAGTCTTACAGCCCTTGCTGTTCATCTCCTTCCTGAAGAAAACACAAGCAGTGCTTTCAGCTGCTTTTTATATGAAATTATTCCCATGATTTTTAGGAGCTCTGTTGCTTTTCTCTACACTCCCTTCAAATCTGCAAATCTATTTTATGAGATGGAATGACAGATAGTCTTCACTTAGTCCAAAAAAAGCTGTAACTTTTTACACGTTTCCAGAAGGGCATTATTTCTTCTGTTTTGTTCCTCATCCCAGTCCTTGCACACACCAATCTCCTTCCTTTTCGCAGACAGCTACTGTAGGAGCACAGATGACTGCAATGACTCTTTTTGTAAAGACACTACTGAAATATTTAATTTAGCCATATGATGATCTGTAAGACTGGGCAGTGGCCAAGAGAACCAAGGAAAATGTAAGCAGTGACAGAAGGCTTACAAGTCAAGCCACTGGCATCAGCTCTGTGGGATAGTTTCCACCTCCAGTTCTGGACCTCCAATAGACCTGTGAAAGACCATATTACACAAGCTCAATTTGAACAGGTTTCTAGACACAATATTTCTCAAGGCTATATTCATGCTGTAAGTTTGATTTAAAGAAGGTCTTCCTCATTTCCTAGATTTCATCTCTAGACATCTTTCAGGAAGAAATAGACGAGATATTGAAAATAATGTGTGTGGGAAACCCAAATGCTAGAGAGTACCGCTATCGTGTGCTTTGCTGTTCTTTGAAGAAGAGTCTGGTCTGGTTTTGCAGGTTACTAGAACTGTGACTTTTTTCCTACGTCTGTATTCCCTGCCAAAGGCTCCCTTTACATATCCTTTAGCTCTGATGACCTGTATCATTTAAGAGCCTTGGTTAGATCATCACCAAATGTGAATTGGTGAAATGTTTCTTTTTTCTTTCTGCATCCTTAGCTACATCAGTGTCAACATGGAACATTGGAACAGAGAGGAAAATCTCAGCTGAAGCCCTGGCAGCCAGGAGTCCACCTTGGATACCTGCCTTTCACTAGGCTGTAGTGTAGTCAGGAAAAGAGCTATGGAAAGCTGGACAGGGTCCAGGGATGTAAAGGAAAATGCTGTTCCTCTAATGGTCAGAAAAGTGAGACTCGGTGCTTCATGCAAATAAGTCTCAGATAAAGGTCATAAGGTCCCAATTAGCCAGTGTTCAAAGAATAACAGACTTCCCAGCTGTACCTTGAGGCAATAGCAAATGAGTTCTTCCTTCATTATGAAAGAAAGCAGAAGGTGGAAGACACTATTCGACCTCTCCATCTTCCTTCAGCAAAACACAGTAGTTGGTAATGCTAGTAATGATAACTGGACATTACCTGTAACCTCCAGGGCTTAATGAAGAAGAAAATCTCTCTGACATTTGGAACACCATCCAGATCCCAAAGCTGAACTGGGTGCAGTGGTACAGAACCACAGCTGATAATGCATTGCAGGTACAGGGAAGGGGATAGAAGAGCAGGAACAAGAGCTGTGACCATTATGCAGGAGCATTCCCTAGTGCTGCTGACTTTGACAAAACTGTCTTTGCAGCTGTGAAAAATGTTTCAAAGACTTCACTTGATAACCACTTGAAGAGATAGAAGATGGAATAAAGTAAAAGTAATTTAAAGTTGGGGTGGTAGCAAGTACTTGTAAAAACCTCTTTGATGTTCTTAAAAGCTTGGGGCACACATTTATTTGGAAATGACACAAGTCTCTAACAGGGAGGTGTGAATGCAAGCTTGTGTGGACTGAGTCCATAACGGTCTAGTTTTCAAATTAATATGGGACTCCATTCCCTCACTGGGTGGGTGTGAGCTTAGGAAAAAAAAAAAAAAAAAAAAAAAAAAAAAAAAAAAAAGAGTAAGTATTCCAGTTTAGACATCCTGTGTTACCTATTCTGCTTATGCAAGACTAGGATTTCACCTGTGATTTCAGCCTCAGTGTCACAAGCAGTTCAGAATAACCTCCAGTCATTGGTGCTGAAACAAGGAATATGTCACAGGAGGCCAAACCCTGGGATTGAATTGTCCCCATTCAGATATATTTGTGAGTTGAAGGAGTCTGTCTTAATCTTAGATCTGCTCACAAATGGTCGCTATATTTGTCTCCCTGGAAGGCACTCAGTGCAATCTTGCAACATTGGTCCTCTGCTTTCCCTTGTTGTCAGAAGAGATGGAAATCCCCCACATTCATGGGATGTAATCAGAGGGCTGCTGTGAGTTTATCTTCAGTAGGGCTGCTACAGGTCATAGGAGCAGCAATTCTGTTTGGCCCTTTGTCTGCATTCACAGTCCATTATTCAACAGGTACACCAGGGATCCAGGTGGTGAAAGGAGGTAACTTCTTATTTATTGCCAAACAGTGAGGAGGCACGAGTGTCACCTTGATCTTGCAACTCTGTTCAAACACTGCAAACAGGTTTGGCACCTGCCTTTAAGCCTGTCTTTGGGGTTGAAGTTATGTTTCCACAAAGCCATTCCAGCACTATTGCCAAGCCTTTGTTGGGAGGCTTAGCAGTGTGGCCAAGCATGGTGCCTGTTTGGACTAAGCTTGACCTCTTGTTCTTGACACATCCTCTCCCAAGCACAGCTGAGGCCCACCAGGAAGGCACAGGGAGGAAATGCACAGCACTGCTGCTGAGCAGCAGACTGGTCTCCAGAGACACTAACCTAGCACTGTTCACTGCACTCAATAAAGAGACAGAAAATGAGAAAGAAAATGAGTTTTTGTGCCTCAAGATAGAAACCTTTTACATTGCTGAAGCCAAATGACTATGAGAAAGATGGATGGAGTCACTGGTTTTTACATAGGGAAGAAGAAGAAAATTCCAGCTGCTCCTAACTGATGTAGCATACAACTACTTCTTGGCCTCATTTCTAGCAAAACACATAGGTATGGCTCTGCCAAACAGAAGAGATAAGTCTGATCACAGTTCAAACCACAACTGTGCAGGGCTTCTGAGTCTTGATAGACTGGAATTTTTCTGTGATAATCTTTTTTCATTAAAGGACCCTTTAATTATTCAAACCCAAACATATTATATACCATTACCAGGAATTATGGAAATTTGAGAATGAAGTAGTAAGAAAATCTTTGTCTGCTCTTAGAGTAATTAGCATGTGAGGGTCAGGTCCTCCCTGAATGGGACATCTAGGAAGCTTAAATCCAGTGAGCTTTGTAAGCAAGCCATTGGGCTGCTGGACACATTTTCCCCTGATCCCTCCTGCTGGAGCTATTCCACTTTGTATAAATTATTTATTGTTTGTTGGAGCCAGGATGTGGCATTTGGTCTCCCCTATTCCAGATGAGTGCCCTCACCACTGGTCTACAGAGTCAATGTTTTTCTCTGGCCCAATAAATATTTAATGGTTTATGGAAGTGGAACAGCTCCAGCAGGAGAGGAAGAGTAAGAGAGACGTGTTCATTCACATGGATACCTCACAACATTGCTCTGTGACCAGCAGGCAAGACCCGAGCCAAGCACCTTTATAGCAAATAAAATCAGCAGGAGGAGACAATAAGAGCACAAGGTGGTGAGGTGCCACTTCCTATGCCTCAGTGCAATTTCAGAGCAATGTCAGAACAGCTCAGGCCGGATGAGCTCATGCCTCATATCAGGCCCTCTTCTTGTGACCACCGTTATCAAAATTACAGTGCTCAAGCCTGTAAAATTATGGGCTGCTCCACCCTGGCCAAAAACATGCAACTTCTGCACGTGGAAGTTGTGGTAACTGGCAGCTTCCATGGACCTGTGCGGATCCGGGCGTCATGGTAGACTTTGGCTGCACACAAGATGGTGGAGGAGCAGCTACTGCTCGGTCCCACAGCTGAGTCAGGGCCAAGGAAAATGTCCTTTGATGAGCAAAAGAAGCCTTGTTGCTGCAGACTAGCTCAGCAAAGGGCTGTCTTAGCTCCCTGTAAGGGTACTTTTTATCACCATAGTGGACAGTACTGAGGAGCTGTTGACAACCCAGATATTCCGGCTGCTCCAGAGAGGTGGTGCATCCTGGCTATGGCACAGCTGGCTGTGCACAGGGCATGGGGCTGCCTGGCTGTGCCCCTAGGTGGTCTCCCCAGCATTTGCAGCTGTCCCACCAAGTGCCCTCATGTCACGGCCGAATTCATTATCTGCCTGATGGAATTGTTATTGTGAAAAGCCAATTAAACCGAGATGGCTACTGTGGGACAGCTGCATTGGTTCGTTTGGCACAGCACTCAGAGAGTTCAGAGACTCAACAGTCCCTCTCCAACTGGGAGAAACAGCTCTCAAAACTAGTCAAAAATAAAATAAAACAGAGCTTGCCAAATTTGAATTAAAATCAGAATTACTGATGCAAACTGCTGCCACCTTCACAGAGAAGACTGGTGCTGGCAATAAGAGCACTCAGGAGAGGTTTTCCAGACAGCTCCTTCCTTCCTTCCTGCTATACAACTTGGCTCTTTGAAAATGGCCAGTGCCAGGCTCAGGGCTGCCCTACACCTCCTTTTCTGTGGAGCTGACCACTTACTGGGCAAGCATCACACACCTCTGGTCACAGAGATTTCTTGGGGCAGAAGGGATGACAACACAGCCCAACCCCTGACCTTAAGTCAAACCAGGATGATCTGGCCTTTATATAACGTGCCAGCTGCCTACCCAGTTTTGCAGGACAGGCACTGTGGCTCCTGATCTTTCCATCCTCAGGAAAGCAGTTGTTGAGCAGTCCCAGACAAGGGATTTCAAGAAGAGGGGAGAATTGCTCTGCACCACAAATGCCACTGTGATGTCTCAAAATGGGTTTTTTTTTTCCCCACAAGTGTTTGTAGTTCAAAATGCCTCTTCCTATGTCTGGGCTCTCAAGCCTCCTCCTGATGAAATGAAAAGCAAAGGCTCCCAGGAGTTTCCCTGGGTACAGTGTGAAGCCTAAACTGCCTTCTGGAGAGCAGTGCCTGTCTATTATCCTGCACAAAACACATTGGGATTCTACGGGTGTGCACCAGCCGTGCGTTTGAGAAATACTAGTAATTTCTTTGATGCAAAGAGCTGGTGGTGTTGGTGTTGCAGCTGCTGGGGATAGTTATCAAGAAGATGGCTGTGGAAAGCCTGACAACAGGCATTTAATAATTTTAGCATCCAATTTGCAGAGCCTTGGTGTATGGTGATGGACGGAAACAAACTAATGATCTCTAAATGAAATTTCTCCTTCATTTAAACTCGAAACGGGAGGATGGCAAAGGGAAGAAAAAGAGACATTTTATATCCTCCCCTTGATTGCAATTCCCTGCCTTCAGCTAGATCGATATCATTTCTGCTGGAGATGGAGGCTGCCTCTGGTTTCCATGGCAATGTGGTTGTTGGAGGCTTGCAGGCCCCATGAATCCCCAATTTATCAGTCTTCTAGGCTTTAATAATGGAGACCAGCAGTCAGGCAGCTTATGAATGGCACATGTCTTTTGAGCTGGGGGAAGGGAGGCGGGAGCATGGTTTGTAGTAAGGGCTGCAGCAATTTGTTTTCCTGCCACCGACAGCTGAAGGGGGAGGAGTACGAGGGGAGGAGTGGCACATTAATTCTGGATGCACTGAAGGAATTTCTAGACCATTTTGCCACAATTACAGAAGATTTCCTCCTTTAGCTTCTTTTCCCTAGCCAGTTTTGCTGGGGAAGGGGAGGAGAAGAGCTTCACAGTCAGTCCTGTGTGAGGAGGTGGGAGCTGTAGATGGAGAACCCAAAGGCTCTAACACTCTGGACTTTTCCTTCCTCTTCTTAACCCTCTTTATTTCAGGATCAGCAGTGCATGAATGCCAGCAGTCTGCCACAGTTTCAGGTTCATTTTTATCCCCTTACTGATCCTACCAGCATTGCCAGGCTTCTCAGCAGAGCTGTGAGATGGGCAGACCTCTGAGGACCTGATCTGTCTGTCAAACTTCTGTCACTTGCTGTGCTATTCTCTGTGCATCTGCTTGGCCCCTCCAAATTCAAACCTCCATCCCCAAAGGGCTGTAAGCTTTGTTCCCTGAATTAATTACTTTGCTAGGAATGTCCTGGCTGTAGAACAATCTATCTGTCACTTCAATAAAGTTCAATTTGCCTATACCTATTCAGGGTATTTCCATTTCTTCCTATCTTTCTTCTGATTTCTCCCCTATAATCTCATAGGACTGTTGCTCTAAAGAAGCTAAAGAACAAATGGATGTGTCTTAGAAAGACCTTGTTCCTCTGTCCCCTCACATGCCCTCTCTTTCTAAACCATCCTCCAGAACTTAAACCAGCAAGGGAGAAAAGATGGGTGACACAAAAGAATGCTGTTGCATGAGATAGGGACGTCCTGATTTCCAATACTGTTCCGTCCTGTTCTTGACAGCCAAGAACAGCTGTCAACTGTTACATTCCACAGCTGGAAGGAAGTTAAAACCTCTATATTCAAGCTCTTTGAATCGTAAAGTATTTAAAGAATTAAAGACTACCCCTTCTGGTCTGCAGGATCTATGTGAAATCAACAGGGGCAGGGGAGAAGAGGATTAAAGAACAACTCGTGGGTAATTTTTCTAAGGTTTTCCTCAGGTGAAATAGTGAATGCAGGAGACAGAGGGGCTGGTAGCTTGGAATTACTCCTGGAGGGAGCCCTTCTGGTTCATCAGGACAGCTGAGCACCTGATTGTTCATCATATCAACTCTGATCCCAGCTAATGCTGGGGACACCCTGTGCAAGTCACTTCCCATTTCTGCCCTTCAAGCTCCCTGGTTGTGAAGACCATGGAACCTTGGTAGAGGTCTGTTGAGGTCACAACACTTCTGAGGTCACAGCACCTTTGATGCTGTTTGGTAGGAGGCCACTCAATACCAGTATAAAATATCTGCCTCTAAGGCACTCTCATCCTGAAAGAGCTCTTTTACCTTGCCTTTGGCCACTGTACTACTCAGCCTCCCACCTGCCCACCACTTTCTGGTGCGACAGAGCATCCCCACAGAAGCACTGTGACAGATGACACTGCTGCCAGGTGGGAGCCCTCTGTCCTCTCTGCAGCTGCCTTTGCTTGTAGTGTGACAGTGGCCAAGGGACTGGCCTTGCTAAAGAAGATCTTGCTGTCTGAAAACCTAACCACTCTGGCAGGGCTTCTTCCAGTTGTAGCTGCATTGAAATTGCCCAGTTTTGGGTACAGTAGGAAGGGAGTTTGGGACAAAAGTGCTGGTGATAGACAGCGATAAATGAACAGTCAGCAGTAGGCATGTAGTTTTTCTCAGCTTCCATGTCTGGCATCCACGGATGTGGGAAAGAAACAGCAGTGGAAGAAAGAAAGAGAGCTGCTTCTTTCCAGTTCTCCAGGATGGAAGAATATTTGCAAACGTGGCTCTAACAGGGTTAACACCTCACATTCACAAGGAACATCCTCCCTTTTCTCTCCCCACCCTCTTCCTCCAGCACTCCCTTTTCTCTGGAGACCTCAATGCTCCCTTCCGTCAGCTGAAGTTGGGGAGTTTCCTCAGCAACCCAGCAGCTGGTGTCTAGACACTGAAAGATGCTTTGCAATGGAGCTGTGAGCCTGACTCCCTTGACACCCCCTCCCCACTGCTGCGCACCCTGAGCATCTCTCCCACCATTCCCTCCCTTTCCTCTGCCGCACACATGGATGCCAGTGCAGGCTTGGATTTCCATGGTGGTGCTGGAGGAAGAAGGGCCTGGGGTGGGATGAGAAGGAGTGGAAATCCCTAAGCTGCTTCCTCTTCACCCTGACAAAGTGAAAAGGCAGCTGGGGATACAGGACTGTGTCTGGCTGTCCTCTGAGCATTTAGCAGGATCAGAAAAAGAGGCAGATGTCCAAGCTTGGACCAAAGTTGCCAGCTATGGGACTTACAGAAGTTGTAGTTTTTTGGGTTTTTTCCCTCACTGCTGGGGCAACTGAACAATTCTTATATGGTTCTGGAAAAAGATAAGGTGGTACAGGAATGTAGGAGGCCCAAGCTACCTTGTATTTTGGGGCCATATTAGCATTTTTGTTTCAGCCTTAATGGGCTGACTTGCTTGCTGCTTTCCAGTAGGTATTGGGTGACTTCCCTGGACCTCTTGCCTGCTACTTGCTCTGGGGACATTCCTCCACCACCTTGTTGGAGGGTGTGCCAAGGGTTTGCAGATCTCCCAGGTGCCTTGTGCTCACCAGGACCCTCAGGGCTCACAGGAATCAGTACCATGGGTCTGTCTCTACTTAGTGAGGGATTGACCAAGGATTTGGGAGAAATCATACAAGTCAGTACCCTGGACCAGACACAGCCACTTCTGTGAAAAACCCAATTCCTTAATTTCTTGGTGTTTAGCTGGGGCAGCATAAGTCTACCAGTTTTCAGAAGCAGCAAGTTAGGAGGGTGGAGGATTTTAGCTCTGCATATGATGCATAATAGGGCTGACTGCAATGGGCTAACATGGATCAGGAAGAGAACTGTGTAAGCAACAGCTCTGAACCTGAAGTGTGTCTTGTTTCAGCAGTCTCAGACCTACCATCGTCTGCCTGGAATAGACTTCTGGCTGGCTAGAAGGACAGATGGATCGGGACAGATGAATCAAGCTGTGAAGCCTGGATCCAAATCTGGATCCAAATGTCATTAAAACTAGGAGATGCTCAGGGCAGGGATTTTAAATGAGGCTTTCCAGTGCTCCTTATCTTAAAAAAAATAAAAAAAAAAAAAAAAAAAAGGAAAAAAAAAAGAAAAAGGAAAAAAATAGTAGAGTCATCTCTGGGTCACGTGAGATCTGCTTTTAAGAGGACAGTAAAGCCAAGACTAATATTTGGGAGCAGAGTGATAACTGGATGAGGAACAGGTTTTCAGTTCCATCTCTGCCCAAGCTGTAGCTGGCAAAGGACAAAGTAAGGAGGAAGCACGACAAATGCTACAGAGAGCAGTGTCTGAGTAGATTTGGGCAGTACTTCAGCATGAATGCACAGGAGAGTTCTAGCTGCACAATCAGTATCAGCAATAATTATGCAAACACTGAGAAAGCAACAAAAGCAAAATCTCTGCATCTGTATCAGAATCCCAGAGTGTTGTGCAATTTCTCAACTCTTGGCATTGGCTGTGGTAATTTAAAGATCTGCAGTGGAATAGAGACAAAAAGGAAAACAAAACCCAAGCCACCAGTTACAAAAGAAATGATCATCAGAAAGGTTGCTGCTGCTGTGGTCATAAGCTGATGTCTTCTCTGATTTAATTAATCTTGGCAAGTCAGACGGGAGCTGGGCAGGTCCCAAGAGACAGTGTTTTACCCGGAAATCCACTCAACCTAATTTCACTAATGTAGGGCAGTGGAGAGACTTGGAGAGGAGCCTGCATGCTCAGCCATTAGAGCACAGCATCAGCAAAGGCAGCTGGAAGCACCACCATCCAGCAGAACTGCTGCTTGTGTGCCTGCCTCAGCTGCACGGCAACCAGAGCTGCACGTGTTCCAGGCGTTTGCTCCCCCAGCAGCGCTCACGGACACGACTCTCACCCTTTCCAGGAAATAAGTGGAGTGCTGAGGAGCAGGAGCTCTTTAAGGCCCTACAGCAGCAAGGCTTTATATGTCACTTCCATGTTGTTACTCTTCCATGATGTTCCCCAGCAGGTGCCAGTTGGAGCTGTAGGTATAAAGCCTCTCTTTGACACAGGCTCTTCAGCTGGGAAACACACATCAGCCTTTCCCACCGTGCAGCTCTACCCTTAAACAGTTCTGCAGTAACGGCTTAAGGAGGTGTCCAAGGCTGCCCACAAAATTTCTCAACTTGACTGCACCGTCCAGAGTGCTAAATGGAAGTGAGAACAGTGGCATCTCAGCTCACAGATGCCTGTCTCTTTAGCAAAATTATCCTATGCTATAAGATGATCTGGACCGCAGCAAAGATTGAAATAAAAAAGCAAACTAAAATCTTAGAGCTAGAAGGGTGGGACCACAGGACTGGAGTAACCACAAACAATGCAAATGATGACTGGTGTGCATTAAAAGAACTGTAAGGGTGGTCATTGCAAGCACAAACTAGGTTGTTGTTAGTTTGAGATTTTTTTTTTTTTTAGCTTTCTGACCTAGCCATTCTTGCTTTTCCCTTCAGGACTGAATTTGGTTTTGGTCCCTCCTCAAGTTTTTTGGGTTTTTTTTGCTTTATGTTACAGCTCTGCCTCCCCTCCTGCTCTCTTTCCTCCATTCTCATTTTGTGAGTTTGGGTCTTTCTTTTTGCTCTGTAGCTGGAGTGCTCTAGAACAAATGTGAATGTCTCTACCTTGGCTTGCTGCAGGTGTGGATATTCCCAGGCTGCAACTTGTCCTAAAGTAGGCATCCAAATAAGACAAGTTAACAGAGTCTTAGAAATGTCCCATTTATTTCCACTAATTAGGAAGGAAGGAAAGGATGAGAAGATCAGCTGCAGATGTCTCTCTGCAGATGTCTGGAGTTAGGTGAGATATCCATCCACTCTGACTTCAGCTTTCTGATTTCATGTCACCACGTGCACATTGATGCTGCCCCAGTCCAGGCCCAGCTGAAGAAAGAGCTCATTGCTTCCTGCTTGTTCTGTCCCTGCAAGTGGTCACAGGGGGCTCTGATCGTGCAGGCAGGAGGAAATCTCACAGTGCTGGCATGTTCAGAAGGGAGGCAGCTTAGTACAGGTGGAAGTTTGGCTACCCAGGATGAAATGCTTTTGTTCCTCAAACAGGGGATAGCCTGAATTCTCAACCACTTTTTTGTCACCTTTGCAACAAAGTGAATGAAACATGCCTAAACTGTGTAGTTCTGGCCGTATAATGGTAATTGTCCTCTGCAAACCCAAAGGTACAATAACTCAGAGTTCAAAAAAATAGAAAATCAAGACTAGTATTGGGTAAAAAGCAATGTAAGAGATATCCTCTCTGATGTGTGGAATTCCCAGGAGAGCTATCTGCGAATCTCCCTGGGGATACCCCGCCCTCCCTTGTGGGACACTGAAAACAAGGCTGGAGAAAGCCCAGAAAACATACTGCAGAAACAGCCTGCATCAAACAAACTGGTGAGTCAGATAAAATGCCTCACCTTTCCTTGTGAATCAGAAGCTGCTGTTAACTGGCCCTGATGTCACTGGGGTTGTGGTGCATTGCCCCCATTGCACAGAGCGCATCCTCTTCTTTTTGCTGCTGTGGGTTAACAGTGCCACTGCTTGAATTTTGGTGGTGTTTTTTTTTTTTTTTTTTTTTTTTTTGGTGCTGAATTCTTTTTTCCTTCATGATATTTCTTCTTGCTAAAGTTCATTACTACATAATAACACCAGATTGCTTCTTTTCCCTCATCCCAAAGATCGATGAAGCGCTGGTAAAGCTGCTAGGAAATAAGACAGAGCTTAGCAGTGTGTAGCAGGACTCAGAGTTTTTCTCCTTAAAGCTTCAACATCATGCAGGAGAAAAGAGGGAGACTGATTCATTGAATTTTGTATGATAATTCTTATTCAAAAAGCTATAGTTCTTGTTTATACTTGGAATATGTGCAGTCCAGCATTTGAGTGGTATGATCCCTCTCTGTTGGCTTGAATATGTGATGAAGTGATGTTAAATTGTTCCTGCTGCTCCATGATCCCTGTTGGTCCAGTCTATTTCATCCATGGCAGAAATCAGAGCAGTCTCTGGCCTTCTTCAGCAGAGAGTCATTGGCCTGCCACTATCTGCTCCCCAGAGAACATTAATGGGGACAGTGAGGCACCTCTGTGCAGTCCTTCTTCCAGCCAGGATCTCTAGACGCCATGGGTACTCCCTGGAAATTAGATTTGCCACTGTGGTGAGCTAACACAGAATAGAACATGGCAGAAAATTGTGTTTCAACTTGCCTGCTTATCCTAAGAGCAAGGACACCATAGGAACACAGAGCTAACCAACATTGCTGCCAGCTCCTCCACCTTGAGTGCGAGCAGATTTCCTGTCCATGCTTCCTGGAGTGCTGTCAAGAGCCCACCACTCTGGGAGCTGGACCCCACTTTCAGCTGCTGATTAACAGGGCGTCTGTGTGACTTGGTAGCATAGCAGATGTGCAGGACTCCCAGTGTCTGTCTGTACATCCCTGTGCTTGCTGTGTTACGGGCCTGTCTGTTGTGCTGTCCTGAGGGGGCTGTGGGACTGCTGGCACTGTGGGACGTGTGCATATTTTTTTGATAGGAAGACACAAAAAGTTTTAAACACAATGAAAAGCAGTGTCAGACTTGGGCTCCTGAAGCCATGTTATGTCTCTTTGTTGCTCTTTCACTCATCTTCCATTTTTGTGAGAAAACCCCAGAAATTCTGCCTTACTAGGATCTGTCAGAGCCATGTAAGAAATCAGACTTTGCTGCTGGCTAACAATAATCTTTTCACTCAGATTTAGGGGTAGATGGTTGCACACTGGGATTCTACTCTCAGCTTTGTAATTCAATGTGTCTCCTGCTATGAATGCCTTGAAGAGCAGCATTAAAGGGACTCTCCTCCCTCCCAGTGATCAAGTCATTCAGGAAAATTAAAAAAAGTAGGCCAAGCTTTGCCTCCCAATGATACTTGTTATGATCCTATTTTAATCAGTAGCCTATTTTGTCTCTGGTCTGTGATGGTATCTGTACCAGATACAGATGGAATCCTTGAATAGCATCATGCTTAGCTGTCCTGTATCAAGGGAAGTCCACAGATGTTTTTGCTGACAGGGGGTTTGCAGATGCAGAGGCTGAGGCCATGGGGATGTTCCCACGGAAATTTTTCCTTCTGGAAAATCAGCAGCCAGAATTTACTAAGATAAAAAGTATTTGAAGGTCCAGAAGCAGAGCCTTTAATGAAGATGATTCAGAATGGAAAGTTGCACACAACTTAAAGGTGATTCATAAGGAAGTGGTGCTTAGGAACATGTTTAAAACCTAGGCTAAAAGAGCTGAGGGGAAGAGGGAAGTAGGAATGTAGCACCTACTGCGAGTATTGGAAGCAAATACAAGTCTGCCATCTGATGGCATCAAATGGACCAGGCCAAAATGCATGAATGGTGTCAGTAAGGAAAGTTTCACATCCCAGTTAGAATCCTCCAGAAACATGAGTATGAGGATGCTAATCCTCACAAACTAAACACTGAAAACTGAACATCCTCACTGTTAGGCTGACAGCATGGGCCATGGTGTGATTTTTGTGTACACCAAGTAGCTTTGCATCAGAGAGACACAGCTACCCTGTTCTGGAGAAGAGAGTTTAGCAATATGGACATAAGCTGTGTGGTGCCAGTTGGCCTTGGGGCCAGGGAGCAGTCCCTGGCCCATTTTATTTACTGGTGCAATGTAGTTTGATAGCCCATCAGAGATGCCAGGAACTGTGCAGGGAACCTACAGTGCTCTCTGAATGAGATAGGTACAGTATGTGTCATACCAATGACATGTGGTGTGTCCCACATCACCCCGTCCTCCTTCAGTGCTTGTTTCTTTTCCCCGTTCTTTGTATCCCAAGTGTTTCTTTTCCCTGTTCTTTATCCCAATCCTGGATTGCTGCTTGCTTGACCTCCCAATGGGCTGTGTGGGACTGGGAGCCAGTGAGGAAAAGGGAGAGATGGCAATGGAGCACACCAGTCACTACAGTGCACTAAGACCCTTGTGCATTATTCTGTCTTACAGCTCTGCAGCCCTGGGTCCACCACCACCTTATCCTGTAAAAAGCAATCCACACAGTACATGTTTCTGAAAAGGCTGGGAACACGTTAGTGCACCCTGGTGAGAGCTGGGCAGTGAAACTCTGAGACAATTAAATCTGTCCTGCTGCAATGAAGGAGACATAGGCTAGATCACTCCAGCTTGAGGGGCATTTCTTTCATTTGCCTTGCTCCTTCTGGCTGCCTCTGCCTTCTCCTGGGTTCTGATCCCCTGTCTAGTTCATTGGGGAACAGCTCCTAGCAATAGTTTTAACTTCTCATGTGAATGGTGTGCCAGAACAAGCTGCCTGACTGACAGGCAGAGCCAGCTCCCAGTTATGCTCAGTGCTTCCCCCCAGGGCAGCTTTGCTTTTGAAAGGAGAGACTAGAAAAATGGAGAGATGTGGCAACCTCTGGATGAAGGCTCCCATCCTTGAAGGCTACAGACATTTCTCTAGATCTCTGTTCAGTCTGAGAGAAGTCTGAGTTACACGGTATAAAAGTTTTCCCTCTGGGTCTTGCAGGCTTCAAGTGTGTATAGAGTTTGTTCTTTGTGACTCTCTTTAAGTCTCGGCTGGGAGTATCCATATTGTAATTGGGGGACAGTGATTCGACAGTGGTTGGTACAGTCAGCGGGTTCTGTAAAAGGGTGTGTGATCTAGCTGATAAACCAAGAGTCTAATCAGTGCCCCCAATTAAATCAACAGTAGTTGTCTAGCACATCAGCAACAAGCAAGGCAGCTCCTTCCAGTGGCACATGCTTTGTGGCTGAGGGTGTTTTGTGAGAGCTACATGTTTGCCTGCTGGGCTGAACCTTGGCATGATCTTTTCATGCTGCAGAAATTCGGGGACTTTGAGATCTGGGTGACTTTGGAGAGAGAGAAGCCTGAAGCCATGCAGTCCATCAGGCTGTGTGCACATGCAGGATGCTCTAGATCATGGCTGACTAACACTGGACCATCTCTTTCCCCACTAGATGCTGTAGAAGAAACCAAACCTACTGAAAGTGCCCAGCAGGAAGAGGTGAAAGAAGAAGAGAGCAAGGCGGACCAAGAAAATGCCTGAACATTAAGAAATGACTCCCCATTGCCCCTCCCTCCCTCCCCCTATCCTCTATCCTTCCTTCCCACCCCAATCTCAATTTTCCCCCTTCCTGCTCGCATCTGTGAGCCTGTGTCTGTCCCTCTCCCATTACCACTTAAACCCTTTTTCTCTCTGTGTGGCAAACATTTAAAGAAAAAAAAAAAAAAGCAGGAAAAATCCCCGTCAAACAGTGTGGCTTAAACATTTCTTTGTTTCTTGGTGTTGTTATGGCAAGTTTTTGGTAATGATGATCCAATCATTTTGGGAAAATTCTTGCACTGTATCAGAGTTCTTTGACCTGGCGCGTGCGTGTGTCTGTCTGCCCACTGCGAGCGCTCTCTCTCTCTCTCTCCTCTCTCTCTTCTCCAAGTGTGTGTGTGTGCAATGTTACGTTCATCTGAGGAGTCCAGACTTACTGAGTGAGTTAAAACAAGAGGGGGGAAAAAAGGTTCTTTTCTTCCTTTTTCAATGTGATGGAATGAACGAAAGAAAAAACAAACAAAAGACCTAACACAACCAACAAATGAACAAAAAAGAATACTAAACCCCAGTTTGTTTTCAGAACTAAAATAACAACTAGAAAATGTGCCAATTAGCGTAATGCTTGGCTCCAGGCTCCTTTTTCAAACTGAACAATAATTATAATAAATGAGAATAATTATCATTAATACCACCGTGTCGCATTTCTATGCTGCTGTACATCCTGCTGGCCTGTGGTCTTTGGTGAGCCACTTCTTGCGTGGCCCAGCTGTGCTCCTTGGCCACAAGTCAGTCACTGACTGCTCTCCTTGGCACTGCTGAGGGGATTTTAAGGGGAGCAGGCTTGGATTTTGAGCAAGATGTTAGCACTGACTAACATAAATAATGAAAGTAGCAAGATCAGTTTTAGGAAAGATCACTGAAAGCACCCCCTCTTGGAGACCTCTAGGCCCTGATTTGGGGAACTGTGGTGACCTTGGAGGTATGAGCCAGCAGAGGGACCAGCTTTGATCTGTGCCCAAGGTCTAACCCCTGCCAAGGGGTGTGCCAAGGGCTGTGAGGGGACAGGGCCCTCACACCTGAGCTTCTCGCCACAGTGGGATGATGCTCATCCCATCGGGCTGGAGTCCCTGAGTAGCATAGCGTTGACCCCCCAAAAGTGTTCTGTTTGGCAAAATAAATTGGGCCAATTATTATTCAATATTTGATAAAAAGGCACACAGGCAGGACAAGGCCTGGTGGCCTAGGAGCCAGTTGGTGGCACTTTGAGAAATACCTCATTCCTGCTCCTGCTGAACCCAGGGTGTTTCATCCAGCTCTAATGAGGGCCAAGGCTTTCAGCTGTCATTTATGGCTGTGGGCAGAGCCCCACCTCCCAAATCTCCACCAGTGCTTCCCACAGGTTGCGGGGCTGTTCCCTGGTGCCACCTGGCCTGTCCCAGTGGAAGACTAACAGACACCAAACCCTGAGCCTGTGCAGCCACCTGGGTCTGCTGCTGTCTTTATGAGCTCTGAGAGCAAACAGCTAAAATACATTTAGCAATATCTGGGCTTTCATAAAAGCTAATTACTGCTCTTTCACTGCCCTGATTATTTTAATGTGCTTTCCCAGCAGCTCCTGCATGGTTTCCTGGCCTCATTGGCAATGACAGCCAGAGTACCCTGCAGTATAACTGTGTGATTCTGCAGGACCAGGATTAAATTGTCCTCACAGCAGGAAGACCAAAAGATGGGAATGCTGACAGGTCCAACGTCCTTTGGTGGCCGATGCTTCTTGGAGTGGTGGCCCCATGGCCTTCAGAGGGCTGGCTGGCACTCCTTGTCCTACTCCTTTGTTCTCCTCCATCTCTTTGTTGGAAATAGGGAGAAAAGATGAACAGTGTCTCCTCAGAAATGATCACTTTGAACGTAGACTGCTCACGGGAAGTGCCATCAAAACATGTGAGGATTGATTTCCATGTGCTTCCTGGAATTCTGTAGAAATAAGAGAGAGAGAGATAGGGAGGATTTTTTCTAAAGAGAGGGAAAGAGAGAGTGGGAGATAGATTGGACAAAGATTTTTAAAAACAGGGATTAGAGAGATGAGGGGGGAAAAGATTTTCAAGTGGATAGATGGATGATAGGGAGAGAGAGGGGAGTATAGCTAGAGAAAGAAAGATTAGAGTGCAAAAGATGAGAGAGAGACAGGAAGAAATTAGATAATATGGAGCAATAGATGATTGATAGAGATAGTGAAACGTAGATAGCTAAAGTAGATTAGACAGACTAAATAGATAGAAAGATGGGCTGACTGACAGATAGGTATTGTGTCATACTTCATAAATGATATATATGCTAATATTCCCATGTCATGATGGGTGGTAAACCCTGAGACACCTTCCAGCCTGACCTCAATTCAGCAAATGTAGCTCAGACATCAGGCATTGCTTGGACCGTATGTCAGGTCTCACCACCCCACCCGTGTCTGCCGTGGCAGCAGCGGGATGTGGATGGTGTTTGGGAGGGAGAGCTCTGAGGGACACGGGGGCTGAGGCGTAGGGAGGAGAGGTGTACAGAATGTTTGCTGTTTGTAACACACAAGGGGCCAGCCCAGCGCAGACACTGCAGACACCCCGTGTCTCTAGCACCAAGTTGAGAGAACTGAGGCTCAGCTCTCAGGATTTGTGGGAGAGGTGTTTGGGAGGAGGCAGGAAGGAGGGGCCATGTTTTTTTGTTTGGCCTTATATCCTGTCATGACCATTTAAAAAGGTTTTCTGTCTTGCCTGTTTCTGCAAAGACCATGTGGTTTCCATGCTCTTCTGATTTCAGACCCCAAAGTCTCATCTTGCCTCCACTTTGCCATTTTTAACTTTATAAGGAAAAGAAAACCACTTCTCTTGTCTTCCTGAACACAGGCCTTCCTCCCTCCCCAAAAAATGAAACAACTTTCTCTCCCCAGGGATGTTTTACCTTTGTATTTCACATGTTGCCTCCCCCTTGGCTGATGGTTGGGGCATCATGTGTGTTTTGTCACCGTTTGTAAAAACATACTTTGCCATGTTGCTTAGAGAACAAAGGGTTGGGTTTTGTGTTTTGGTTTTTTTCCCCCCACAAAGAGAACAGGATATGTGGTTACCAACTGCAAACCTAAATAATTTAAATACTAATGCCTCTCCCTTGGTTTCAGTTTAAAATTACTGGCTGTAACCAAGCATCCCCTATCTTTATTATTGTACCGTGTCCTGATCCTGCCAGAGAGTCAGGGCAAAGAGAGCATGAGAGAGAGAGCACAGAGACAAGCCCTGCCTTGAGCAGGCAGTGGTTTAATGTGTAATACACAAGATTTGTATAGGAAGCTGGGCTGTCTTCAGGGTACAGGAAGAGAGCAGAGAAAAGCATTTGGATTTCCTTGAGTTGCCTCTTCAGCCAGATTTCCAAAGGCTAAAAGGAAGCACTATAAAGGATGTAGCATGGGACAGAAACTGGAAAGAGAACAAGGGTATTTGAGGAATGATTTTTCTAGCAAGACATCAAGTGAGCTGAAAGCAGAAGAGGCAGGAGGTCTCAGAAGCAAAGAGTGGGCAAAATTCATCAGCAGAGTAGTTGAAGCTTTTCTACTACTCTTGCTGCAACAACCTACAGGAATTCCCCAGGGAGTATGTACCTAATTCTCTCTCTCTGAAGAAGATATAGATTTGTCTGGAGGTGCCTGTGGTTGTTATTTTGTGTAAGAAAAGGGCAGGGCATGTCAGAGTGACTCACACTGGGAATATGGTGCCTGACCTCACCATGCTGTGCTGTGGAAATTCAGAGTCCTAGAGGGGCTTTTTCCATGTCCCTGTCATAAGATACTCTAGTGACCCACAGCTATCCTGAATGCTCCTACCAGCTGTAGGCCAGTTCTTGACATTTCACCACATTTCACTAGACTAAGCTTTGAAAAAGTGAAAAAATTCCAACATAAACTCCCCATCAATGCAATGGATTGTAAGCAGGAATTTGGTCTGCTTTGCAATGCTTGTGCCGTTCTGACTGTCTGCACTGATAGCAGATGAAACCCCACAACCCTTGCAATAGTTGCATCAGCCAAGGAGCTTTTCCATGAGCCACATTCCAAAGGGAGGGAAAGGGCATCCTGCTGAGATCCCTTCAGACCCAATGTTTTCCAATCTTAAACCCTAATGCGGCCCCATGAGAGGCTTTAGCCAGAAGGAACTCACCCGTGGTGACCACATAAACAGCATTGCTTGGGAAACATATTACTCCAGATGAAAGAAATAGCTATGACTGATGGAGAGGAGTTTAGAAAAAAAGGAAAGAAGAAAAAAAGGAAGAGGGAATTCATGCCAAACTCCCCACAGGAGTGATTTCTTTTTTCCTGTAGTCTCCAAACAGCAAACTAGCACTTGTGGGTTTTCATACTGAAGGTCTGATGTTTGTCATAGGTGTCTTAGGAAGGAGATGGAGTGGCTGTGGTTTGCAGAAGTGGAGGGAAGGGTTTGATTGAATGTTTTTGTGGTTCCTCTTGGCTAAGAAGTCCGCTTAGTGGTCACCTGCAGCTCAGCAGCAACAGAGGTGACACTGAGGGTCCTCTTCCAGGCCTGTGCTCAGATTCCCTGCTTTTCTGCATTGCCACGTTAGCACTTTTACTGGATATTTAGAGCACCTCAGGACTGGTTCTCCTCTCGCTCACACTGGGGTAACTCAGGAGTCGCTCCACTGGAACCAGTGGTGTTAATCTGGTGTGAAAATAATGCGAGAGGAGGATTCAACTCCTCGGGGAGGGGAGGGATTTTCCAGGTCCCCGAGGGGGAAAAAAAAATCAATGGGAGTTACATGTCTAACTGCCACTTGTGCCTGTGAAAGTCTGCCCCTTATCTACCTATATGTATATAGGGTACAGTTTTCAGAATAACCTAAGTGACATGGGCACTTGAGAGCACACATTTCACTGGCTTTCAAAGAGATGCAAGCTCCTAAGGCCCAGATGCTGAAGGATGTCCAAACTCCTCTCTGCAGCACATTTGGGGGTCTCAGGCCTGAAATTCTCCAGTCATTTCCCAAAATGGAACTGAAGATCACGAGTCATTTAGGTGGTCCTGAAAGCGCTACCCTCTATCCATTTTTCAGGGTGTTGATCTCAGGTCATGTGCGAGCCTGCATTCTTACCTACAATGCTTTATTACTACATTCTTCTGTTGAGCAATACTTGGAAGAAGAGGTGAAGGTCGAGATTTGCAGAACAGGCTAGTGACCCCAGTGGCTCACATCTGGAGTGCCCAACTTGAGAGACACCTCACTGGGGTCCAAGCCACAGGTCCCCTGTATGCTCTGAACATCAAGATTCATGTATTACACACCCAGAACCACTGGTCACTTCTGAAAAACAGAAATCCCAGCCTGAGACCTAGACTACTCTCACAAAAGTAAATCCTAGGTGAACTGTTCACCCAATAGCTTGGTTTTTCTGCTCATGCCTGTTCCCAATGAATAAAACAAATCCCTGTGCATCACCTAAGCCCTATTTTGAGGAGTTTCACTGGCATACAGCTGAAGTAACACAGTAATAAATCGGGGCCTGAAGAAGGTGGCTACAGCCTAGAGAGTATCAAGAACTGTGATGTGTCTGGAAGCTAAAAAGAGCAGAACTTGACAATTAGAGCGGCCCATTTCCGATGCTCTTGTGTGAGGATCTGGAAAGAGTCTCTCACTCATTGTACTTGTGCATTATGAATGTGTCCATCTGCAGAGATCTAATGTACACATATGTCCTGAATATTGTCCTAAGGTTGCAAGCTTAAAAAATGAGCAGAAAACATTCCCGAGAAGTGAGAATAATACAGATGTCTGTATTTGAAAAATTGGTTCGAATAAAGTCTCTCACTTATAGATATGTGTAGTTGTGTGCCATTATTTGCTCCTGGAACAGAAATTTCTCCCTTGTGTAGGACTTTGATTCTTTTACAAAAAATCTCATTTCATTCTCCCTTGACCTTCTCAGTCAAGTCCTACTACTGTGGAAAAAATGCTTTCTACTTATTCTGTCTGGGTAAAAAGCTATGTTACATTGAAATGGTGAAGTAAAAGGCCATACAGGCCAGTATGCTTTTATTGTGCTTAATATCCCTTGAGGTAGAATATCTAACTGGCCTGATGGATGATGTGGTCGCCTGTGCAAAAGTCCTGGGTTTTTATATAACATGACACAGACATCCCCATGGACACTGTGACCCAGGAAAGGCCTGTGGCTGTCTGGGCACTGCCTGGAAACTGCCTGGAAAAGGCTGAACTGACAAACTTGGGCACCACAAGGCTGTAAAAAGTCCATGGCAATATCTGGGCCTAGGATGTTCTGAGTCAGGGAATCTGCTTGGATGTATAAATGGGAATGGGGGTTACCAACCAGTTGGACCTCTGGGAATCATCCAGCCCAACCCCTCTACCAAGCCAGGGTCACCTCGAGCAGGTGGCACAGAAGCCAGAATATCCTCAGAGAGGGAGAGCCACGACTTCCCTGGGCAACTGTTCCAGTGCTCTCCCACCCTCAATGGAAAGAAGTTAGGCAACTTTGTGCAAGCTCATCTAAAGATATCAAATTCCTCATTGGATTTAAATCTTCAGTAGCTCACTGGGAAACACCAGAAGTTTTTGAGACAGAAATATATATTTCAGCAGCCAAGAAGCCCCACCAATTATTTCTCTCAGTATCAGGTTTGTGCCAAGTGCAATGATATAAGAACAGAGTAGGAATTGCTGCCTGGGCTGTGCTAGGCTTCTGACTGAATCCTGAGCTGTATCTGACAGCAGCTCGAGAGCAGAGCTGAAATCAAGCATTTTTGTCACATCTATTCATCCCAGGAAGCTTTACAACCACTGTTTAGAATCACTTGCAACTCATCTATGAAATACAGCAGCTGGCTTAGCAAGGGCCCAGAAAATTCCTGATGAGGCTCCAAGGAGCTGCCTGGGAAACAGAGCAAACCTCAGCACCTCACATGGGTTCTGGACAAAGTGCCAATTTACAAATGACACAATTAGATGTCTGTATTCTTGTATGTAATCATCAGTTGCCTCGTGGCTTCTCCAAAAAAGGCGTGGACTACATCTTGTGTGCAAACAAATATTAAGCATTCAAAATCAAGTGGTTTCAATTAGCCACATCAGTAGATTGCAAGGATCAGCCCTGGCAGATTAGCTTTGCTTCTGTGTGGCAAAACACCTCTAAAAGGACACTCAAGGAACTCTCTCCAAGTAAATGGTTGTCTTGGGGTAGCAAGGCTGCCTTGCACTTTTTTATCTGTGGCACAGCAGAGGGGGAGGTTGAACAGTTGGCCCAGGGCATGTGTGTCAGCTGAAGCTCAGCCTCACATAAATCTCCACCTGAGACTTTCTAACAAGGCACACAAAGTTTGCCCTACATGGTTTCCAGAGTCACATTCATGCCACTGCAAGAAGAAATAAACTTTCTGCCTGAATTGTAGAAAATTACCCATGACTCACTTTGGGCGTTCAACCTCCCCCCGTTGCCCAGATGAACTCCCTTTGGATATCTTGCCACATCCACGGAGTACAACAGCAAACTTTTCCCAGTTTCTGAGTGAGCAAAGTGTTTCCCATTCCTTTGGTGTTCCCCTGGCTTACCCCACTCTGGGCTGGGGGAGACCTCTTTTCCTTGGGGAAACTGCAACAGGAACTTCAGGTTTTCCTGGTTTTTGACAATGCCAACAACTTCACAGCACACTTGCCACCTTCATTGCTCTAGTTAGGTCACAGGCAAAAGACTATTGTTTCTCATAGAATCACTTGAATTTCTAGGTCTGCTTTCCTTTACCCAGCAGGGTCTGTGAAGCCCTCTGTACTAGACATTTACAGTCTCCCAATCTGCAACACTTTGCCCTTTTCATCTAGTATACAGAGCTGCCATTAAGTCTGAACAGGGCTACTCCCTTGTTGAAGAGAAGCAGAAAAAGCAAAAGGAAATTATGCACTTCTGTACCTAAGATCACTTTTGTTTATTAAAAATGAAATTACTTTTCTCCATGTAGAGCCACTTTTATATATTAAAGAGGAAATACTTTTCCTCTAGCTTGGCATGAAATCGTGAACATTAATAATAAGAGAAGCAAGGAAGTGAAAGCCCATTTGTCTCAGAGGAACACCACTGTGGCTGAGAAGCAGGGTTTGCAGAGAGGTGGTAGCTTGTACAAGACAGACTGGGGTACTTGGGTCTCAGCAAATGCATCAGCCTACAACCCAAACTACAAGCTGTATATAGCTAGAAAGGCACTGCTTAATTTAATTATGGTAGTTGATTAAGCAAGTTATGAGTAAAATGTAATTAGCCTTTCAGGAGCAATGGGTGGATGCTAAGCCAAGAGAGAGAGAAGCTTCATTATCTGTGGTGAGAGAGAGGAAGGGTGGTACAGGTCATCGGTGGCTGCATAACATGGAAGGGTTAATTGGGGTGAACTGAAAACCACTGGTGAGGTGCCTCTCTGCTGAGCCCATAATTATGCTTTTCTTACCTTGAGACAGTCATCTTCTGAAGGGTTTTTTGGCCATCCTTAGGACCTTGAGCCAGAGAGGGAAAAAGAGTTTCTCTCACTGGAGGTCAGGTCTAATGGAGAGGGTTCCATTTTCCCCCTTTACACTGGGTGTCCCCATCCTTGGCCATTTATCTGTGTACAGTCTGTGGCTTAAATTTCAATGAAGCCTCATTCAACACCTGTCTGTGCAGCAGCTCACTGTTTAAGTGTGGAGATGATTTCACTGTGGGTGCTGTGGTGCAGAGGCTCCTTCCTTGTGTTTGCCCAGGTCCTGAATCTCTCCTTCTTGGGTCTCTTTCCTTCTGAGGCAGACCTGAGTGATTTAGGAAAAACAGAGTGAAAGCTAAGAAACTGCCACACTTCCTGGTGGCCTAAGGGGATGCTGGTGTCTAACAGCAGAGACACCTTGAACTTTTGGATGTGGAAGACCAATGTTCCTGCAGAAGACATCTCTGAGGGGCAGCTCTGTGAGTGATGACAGGTCACCTTCTCTAGAAGTCACTTAAAGATCAGAAGACAATTCCTGTTTGAATGCCAGCACCCAGCAAAAGGATGAGCAGTTCCTGCATGCCATCACTTTGGCTTCCTTGACCCCACTGCTTCTCAGTAGCAAAGAGAGAAAAGACCTACAGCTGTGGGTTGTCTCCCCCAGGCTCTTCTCCATGCATGACAGCCAAGCCTGGTGCCAGACACTCCACAGGGCACGTTTGGCACTCAGGGCTGGGACAACAGGGTGCAACGCAGGGTGCATGGTCTGGGAAGAACTCACATGCTGACTGGTCCCTAGAAAAAAGCCAAAGGCCAATCACCAGCCCAGGGAAGGGTTCTGCTCGCCCCAGGGCATGGGCTGTGGCAGGGTGCTGGTGGCTGGGGAGGGCTGGCTCTGCCTGGCCGTGGCCTCTGGGCTGCTGACACGTGCTGCTTGCGGCTCCTCGCTGGCGCACAGACCATTAATAAGGCTTTCCAGCCTGTCACTTCCACGCTGAATCCTTTGAAAGCCAAGCTCCTCTGGGCCCATTAGAGGGAGGAACTGTCTCTGTTGAAACATATGGGGCTGTCAGGCTCTGTCTGTTGCTCTGAAAGCTGCCGCCGCTCTCGCTGTTTGCTGCTGGGGGGGCAGCAGCTGTCTGCAGGAGGCTGTGATGAGGATGGGGACTTGGGAAGGGGCTGGGGGAAGATAGCAGGTGAGCTGGGAAGGATGCTGGAAAGGCTGGGAAGCTATCAGTGTGCTGATAGCTGGTGGGCTGCTGTAGGACATTGGGATGCTAGGCAGCTCTGGGGGGTCCCTCATGCTGTGAGTGTGATGGGGGAAGAGGTACATCTGAGGACAACTGGGTGGTAAATATCAGGGGGGAATGTAGGGGCAGGCTGAGGCAGCAGGGGACACAGCTGACAGCAGAGATGTTTGACTTGTCTGGGAAAGGAGAGGATGGCAGCAGTGTTGGGTGACTCTATGGGGATGCTGCAAAAGGGAGGCTTTGGAAAGCATCATGCAGTCACACGGCGCTGGAGTTTCTCATTAAGCAGCACACCGCCCTCCAGCTCCATTTGCCGAACTGAACAGGATTTAATGGAGTCCCTTGACTTTTTCCTCTGAAATATTCATAGGTTTTAGCAGTCCATTTCATGCTCACCTCCTTCTCCATTAACGAGCGTCGAAGAGGGACTGGGTGGAAAGTAGGCTGCTCTGGAGCCAGGGAGACAGAAAAAGGGACCTGTGCCTCTGCCCAGGGACTGCTGAGAAGCAATCCATTCCTGGGTTGCTTCATGGCCCTCTCACTAGGCCTGAAAAATGACTGGAAATGAGCCTTGGGCAGCATGCACAGGGAGGTGATTAATACAGTGGGAAAGGAAGGAAACCAATTAAGCAGAGCACTGTCTGGAGCTGCTGCCCCCACCCCTGTCACACAGATACACCCACGTCTGTCTCCCTGCCTGCCTTCATAATGTGCAAGGCCAAGAGCTCTGTAAGAATGGCACAGGCTGACAAAAATGCCTGAAGGCAATTAGTTCCCTCCTCACCTCAGTACTAATGCTGTGCTAGGATAAAGGGAAAGTCCAGAGCTTCCATGAGACAGCACAGAAGCACAGAAGCTGGATTATGGATGCCCCATGTAGTCTGCAGTACTTTGCACAACAAGGATCCTGCTGGGAAGTTTGGAGAAAGGTGTAATAAATAGTGTGATTGCACTCTTTATGGTGTATGAAATGTCCCAAAAGATTAGGGCAGGTGGGATCTCAGAGCATTTTCCACACCTGTCAAGTACTAAACCAGGACTCTAATAGTCCGACATACCCCCCACCAAAGTCTATAACCAAGGATCTCTAGGATCCTAGAGAAAGGTGTCCCTGCTCTTGGCAGGGGGTGTTTTGGAACTAGATGACCTTTAAGGTCCCTTCCATCTCAAAACAATCTAAGCTTCTATGATTTTGGGGGTGGGAGAGGTGCAACTCTTACAACTTTGGTCCAGAGTCAAACTTTTTTTGCAGCACTCACACTCCTAAACCATGCAGTTTAAAGTCCTAAGAAAATTTTTATCAAGGACTCCATGGACAACAGTAGAACGTGGATAGTGCTGTAGGAAAAAAGAGTGATCCTCCACCAGTGCTATCCCTTCAAAAAGCAAAAGAGATGCTCAACAATGGGCTTCCAAGTTCACTTGGCTTCTCTCTGCATTATTGCTTAGATGAACAAAAAGAGCAAAATCTGCACCCTAATGAGTTGTTCACTGGCTGACAGAGACAGCAGGCAAGATTATAAATGTACCATTTCCTGTGGTTCCTCCCTGCTGGATTCAAAACCAAAACAATGTCACAGATGCAGCAGCACCTATTTATTCTTGCTCTCAAAACACTCACTAGTCAGGCTGCTTCCCCTTCCCTCCCATACACCCATACAGACGCCTGCTTGCGTGTGTCCTGGGAATCAGATGTTTATGCAAGTATTTGAAGGATGTTCCACATCTCCCTGAAATTATAATCAGCATGCCCAGAATCAGCTTAATTATGAAGCATTCAGCAAACGCCCACAGGCTCTTCCAGGGCAGCTCCACACAGCATCTCCATGAATGAGGCTGCATGTTTTTCCTCCACTGCCACACACAGCTCCTGATCAAGAGCTCAGGCCCTCGCATCTGAACTGCTGGGTTGTCTGGTTATTTATTTGTTTCCAAGAGAGAAGATAGACATTTATAAAAGAGCAGCAGGCCATGAGAAGATACTGAGAGTGTCTCAGAGTGAGACTTGGTTACCTCTGATTTTTTGCAGCAGTCTCTCCATGCAGGATAGAGATGTGAACGATCCCAGTTTTAACCAGGCTAGACCAGAGATTTAAACATGCCAGGTCCATAGTCTGGCTATTAACTCTCTGTGTAGAAAAGAAAAAAAATCAAGAATCAAGTACCAAAAACTGTGGAACTATGAAGTTTTGCCATTCACGGGTTGCAGCCTGGCACATCTGGGTGCTCAGCAGATAGGCACTTATTAAAGAAATTAAGGACTGCTTGGTTTAGCTGAGGTAGTCAGAAAACACACTGCTGAGGTAAGAAAAGAAAGCACTTTCTGAGGCAGCAAAGTGCACTTCCTGTAAGGAAGAGCACCATTCATGGCTCTTCAAAACTTTTCTGAAGAATCTCCTTGACTGAGGCTGTGGGCATCTACAAAGATCATGGCCACGTCTTCACTTTTAGTCAGTGTGCTTTCTATCATCCCCACAGCAAACAATCCCTCATGTAACCTCTCAGGTGATTTCACAGAGGTGCTAAGCACAGGCAGAAGAGTGATTCAGGCTCATCACTCTGTAGTTACCATCTGTGAGTCTGACAAGGTTTGGACTCTTCAGAAAACTGTTGCTGACTTAATTTCCTTCCCTGTGGCACTGCACTAGCAAAACCCACATGATGATCCTATCACATCGTTATACACGCTGGAAGCATTTAGGGCTGTTAAGGTCACACTTCAATGTGACCTTAATAATTTACTGCCTTTTTGTGGATGTTGGGGACCAGAATCAGGGAACCCTTTTCTGTCTCTACTGTGCTTGTCATCACATGGCAAGAAATTTCCATTTAAAATACAAATCCTGGTGTCAGAGAGACATCATCAAACCAGCATTTTGATCTGAAGCAAGGAGGGAGTTCACAAACACAGGTTCACTTCTCCACCCAGGCATGTTTACACAAGGAGATGTGGCTTTTCCTGACTGTTCATAAAAGAAAATTTTAACAGTTTTGCCCGATCTTCCACATCCCAATTCATTAGCTGTTCAAGACCCTGTGTATGTTAGGCCTTTGCTCACACAGGCACTTGGCTGTTGGCTGCCATCACAACAAGATGCTCCAGCAGCATTTGGGTGCCCGGTGGCCAGCTCTAGCTGTTCAGGTTTGGTGTTAGTATTGCCAAGACCTAAGGATTGTCTGACTTTGCTGGTGATGTCCCCAGACCTCAGAAGGCTGTCAGCCTCGGCATCACAGCATTCCTATCACCCGGCACCCGGGAGCTGTCAGTACCCTTATCAGTGTTATCTGCACAACCCCTGGAGCACCGTAGGGAGGACAATTATGACAACAGAGGGCTGTGAAGGCTTAGACCTTCCAGACATTTCGTGCCACTTTCCTCCTGGTTGGGCAGCAGGACTCTGCCTCTTGCCCAGGGGCGTGGGAAGAGGCTGTGACAGAACACACAACTGAGCTAATCTCTCAGGATTTCGGGCAGATCAGATCAGTAACTGCTCTGCCCCGAAGTATTTATTCTGCAGGGAAGAGGATGGGAATAACACATATCTTTAAGCCTTGTTAAAAATACATGCCACAAAGACAGCTCTCCTCTCAGGCTAAAACTGTCTCCAGGGACGATCTCTGGGGAATGCCTGTGTAAGCAAAACACCCACCAGGGAAGAGGTTTCTCAGCGGGCGTGTCTGAGGTGAGCGCTCCGCTAAGTGGAGTGCCTGGGGATAGCACGTTCCCGCTTGGTGTGCTGCCTGCCTCTGCCTTTCCCTGAATAGCGCATCCTGTCTTTGCCGCTCGGAACACGCTTGTCACAGAAAATCCGCACATGTAGGGTAGGACTTTAAGTTCATCCCCAGCCAGCTCGTAAGATCAAATTTGAAACTAGAAAGGCCTTTTGAAGTCGCTCAGCTGCTCCTCAGTAGCTGCTCTGCCTTGGCACTGCACATGGGCACAGCCAGTCACCCCTTATGCTTCTGCTAATATCCAGGTTGTAATGCCACTGCCATTCAACCAGCAATACAGTGGCACAGCCACCTGCACTGGGCAGCCTTTGCCACGTGGTGACACACTAGCTGATCTAATAGGAAAGGAAATGAGGATTTAAGGAGGCCTTGACAGAGGGAAGGCAAAGCACTGCTGAATCAGTGACTGGGGGTACACGCCTCGCTCCCTGCGGGGGAATAGGGGAGTCAGGAACAGCAGCAGGTTTTGGAGATGGGGCAGCCAGAGAGCCTTGCAGGCTGCATGGCAGCCACAGCAAAGCATCCCTGCACTGCTCAGATCAGCTCAGCCCTGCTTTCTGCTGCCACTGAGACTGCTGGAGGGGAAAATTCGATTTGCCTTTTGTTCAGCCAGCCTCACGGAAAGCCTCGCTCGGGTGAAAAGCAGAACCCACTCATGGTGCCTGCACTTGGGTATTGGCTCAGATGAGAGGGACCCCAAGAGCTGAGCCTCCTCCTCTCACAGCTGGCTCTGAGAGCTCACTGTGTCCCTGCCACAGAGACATCAGCCTCCCTCAACAGCTACGCCTGCTGCTCTGCTTATGGTGGAGAGAGCCATAAAGGATGGCAGGGATCCTTGGGACCTGTGCTTTGCTAAATGAGGCTCAGGACCCATGGTGCATGTGTGTACTCACTTGGCTGACTGCAGATGCCTCCCAGATATGCCCTGCCCTTGTCCCATTTTCATCCCACCAGAGAATATCATGGCACATCCTGACAACAGGCAGCTAAAGAAGGAGGCAGAGTGCCCTCCTCCTTTCCTCACATTACCCATACTCTGTTCTGGCTGGTCACCTCAAAGGCAGCTCCTGTAACATGGTCTGTCTGAAAGGTACTGATGCTGGAGCAGCATTTAAATTTATGTTCCCATAAAATATTTTTTCCATACAACATTTTTTTCATAAGCCATGGGACAGATTGGAATCTGACACATTCAGCTGTTGCTGGATGAAGGGAAGATCAGAAGTGACAGGAAATTTTTAGGAGAACTATATTAAACTCTGTGGAAGATTTTGATTTAGTAGTAACAGTAAAATGAAATTTCAGCTGATATTCCATTATCCTGTTTGCAGTGCACTCTAATAGCATCTCCATTCATAAAACAGTTCAGCTCCTGTCCTTTGGTGTTGATCTATTTGTTTTGCTCTAGAGCAGTTTCCAACACACCATGAATTTGCCTTCCTGCATACTTATGTATGCAGGAAAGGGACAACACCTTTCCAGGCTGCCAGCCTTGTATTTGCATGTTGGATCCTGAGCATGGATCTTCCTAACAGCGCATTTCATATGGGCGACCCTCTGCAAATGTCTTTGCGAACATTTGGCCAGATGTATTTCTTCCCCGCCTTCCAGACTAGTGGAGTGCACTGTGAGCAGATAGGCAACAAAAAGAGAGAAAACACAAAAAGCTGGGCTAGGAAAGGGTAGAGACTGAGGAGGCAAACACATTTTCTGTTTCCATCTGACCACGTCCCAGTGACCCATTAGGAGTGCGTGACTTGCCTGGTTTTGCAGAAATCACGGTATGCAGTCTCACCGGAGGGTTGCAAAGCCTCTCCCACTAAGCCTGGCTTGAACTGGAAATCTTTTGTTCTTTTTGGGTCTGCTCTCACTCACAGAAGTCAGACTATACAGCTGGCACCCAGGCAACAGTGAGGCATCTGTGGGTACAAAAGCAGAGGTGCCATGTTCTCTTCACACTCATTCCTGAAAATTTCATCCCTTCTTTTTGAAATTTGTAATAATGGACCTCATTTTTTACTGGTATTTTCTTAGGAACTCTGCAAGTGAAATGCAAAGCACTACCACATACTAAAGGTGTCATTTTGCCCCTACTTTCTGGTGGCATTATAGATAAATCACCCTTCAGAGTGGGTTCAGCCCTATTTGTCTCCCTTATTCATGCGCTTCCTATCAGATACCGAAATGCCTCATCCTCCTTCCCTGTCTCCCAGCTCCTGCAAGACATGCAGCTGCTTGCAGGCAGCCTCTCTCTACACCAGCGTTAAGTTACTAAGCAGCCGAGATAAAAGGTTCCCACCTTCATAAATAATCAATGTGGGCCAAGTGGCTTGTGCTTGCTCGACAAACTCATGCATGAGAAACAGAAAGGGAAGAGACAAACACTAACCCAGCGAGGAAAATAACCACACCTCATGCCAATAAAGGTGGAATGGAGATTTGGAAAACAGAGAAGCAAGAGGACGAGAGAAGAGAGAGAAGAGAAGAAGGGAGCTGAGCAGCTGTCAAACCCTTCTTTAGTCTTTATTTGCAAAGTATCTGGAAGCTGGTTTTGATTTAGGTAATTTATTCATTAAAAGGAAGTTACTCAAGCAGTCTGGTACCTGCCAGTCACTGAGTGAGACTCGGCCACTGCCCATGGCTCTGATGGGTTTGCCCATGGCCATTTGCTGGCATTGGAGGGCTATAGATGTGCAAGTAGCATCAGAGGGACCAGTGAGCCCAGCACCGGGGTCCCACTGCAAACACAGGGTGTGCACAGATCAATGACAGCCCAGAGAGCTTTTTTCAAGGGCTGGTGTACAAAGGGCAGCTCAGCTAAATAGGCTGTCCTGCAAATTAAGTTTCCAAGGTAAGATTGCCATCTTAGAATAGAGGGACTTCAAGTTTTCAGAGATGATGTTACACCTGTCCTTTGCCTCTGTGGCACATGTCAAGCACAGAGGCCCAACATTATGTGACACAGGTGAATCCCTTCTGCTTAATGGGTTCTATGTCTAATAACTCTGCCATGGGAGAGGAGCTCACTGGCCAGCCCAGCAGACCCATTGGTGTTGGTACATCAGTGCTGGTTTTCACCACATGGGTGCCTGGTCCTTAAAGAAGGTGTCTGTGCTGAGAATAAAACTTGCACAGTAATGACAGAGACCTTTTCACATGACAGAGGTGATGGTGAGCACAAATAGTGTCCCTGTGCTCTTCCCCTTAGGGTGCCCCACAAACATTGGTAACATGCATATAATGCAAAAGAAAAAAAACCACTAGTGCCTGATTCACCACTGAGTAACCTCTCACTCCAAGCTGGTGCCAAACTGTCAAAGTGAGGCTTAATCCAGGGCAATGAGTCAGATCTGGCACAGCTAGCTCAGGAGGTGTCAGTGAGGACTTTAGGCAGGTACAAGTCTACCTCTGGTATGAGTCCCTGCTGTTTGTAAGCACTGGTCAGAAACTGCTACCACAGTGAGAGTCCTGGGCTGTAGACTTCCCACTCCCTGAATCACTGCATTGCTCTGACTGAACACAAGACCCTGGCCTGGCTCTCAAGCCTTGTTCCTTGTTCACAGGTGACCCTGGAGTCGGTACCAGATATAGAAAGAGGCACGGAGCAGTGCCCAAGCTCCCTCCTTGTGACATGCACCTCTTCTCATCCTTGACAAGCTTGTGTCTCTTAGGGAAAAAGGATACAAGACTACCAAACAACCACATGTCACAGACACAAAGCAAAAGAATGCAATGGCATTGCCAGTGCTTTGGAGACGAACAGAGTTCAGCAATTCATTTATTTAAATTGCTCAACCGACTGAGGAAGGGGCCTGTTCCCTCTGGTATACAAGCAAAAACCACCTCACACAGCCATTCTCCTTGTGTCCCCAACCAAACCTCCCTGACCTTAGCTGTGATCTGACCATCAGTTTCTCAGGCTGCTATGTGAAGCTGAACACAAGAGATTTTGGCTACCGGAGTAGTGATGAGTTCCTGCTCCTGTCCACTTTTGATGCAGTAAAAAACTGCTGCAGACACAAATTTAAAAAGGTAGAAGGGAGGATAGCATCAAAGCAAATTCACACTCCTGCTCTGAATAACTCTTTTCTCAGCTCTAGTATTTATAGAAGAGCAAGGGGGATCACTAAAAGGGCATGAAGGGAGGGCTCCCAGAGTACAGACAGTGAGCAAGGGAGTGAGTGAGAACACTGGGAGATGAAGTTTCATTGCTACGGAATCAATCTTCTGAGCTTCTCCTTGCAATTTTGTCTCGTTAGGTGCCTCTTGCAATGAGTTTCCATTTGTCTGTCTGGTGCTAATTTTCCCTCATTTGCCACATCAAAGCCATCATTTGAGGCACAAAGTGCCTCCAGTGCGTTTTTTCCCCCTTTCTTCAGTCATTCTCCTTAATAGCTCTTGGTTTGTTAACCGAGCTATCACTCAGTGGTAATCAGATGCTGTTAGTCTGGTCTAGCTGCCTCTGGATGTCCCATCCCTCCTGTTCCCAAGGACACATTGCTGCCTGGGGTAATTGCCTGGGGCAGGGGCCAGGGAGGTACTTTAGAGCACTTACGAACTTTTATCTGCAAGTGTTACAGCCTCTTGCAAGAGATGTTAGATGTCTTCCTATATTTCCATTTCAATTAGTAATGGGGGTAACAAGTAGAAGAGGAAGGGTTTAGACAGCATTGAAAATGTCCTCTGAGCTTCTTTGTCCCCAAGCTGATTGAGGTTTGCTTGGAGTCAGGAGCTGGATCCCAGCTGCCAGCTTACAGAGTGCTCACCTCAGCCCACAGGAACTGGATCCCTCTCTGCAGCCAGCAGCACAAATCCTCACGTCTTTTGCACAGCCCTGTTATCCTCAACACTCCAAGACGTGCATCTCTCTAGGGAGATGCCCCACTATATCATCCTCAAGCAGACAGCAGCCCCAGACCGTGCTTGCACAGCCTGCTCGCTGCCAGATCACTTGGCAGTGAAAGGCCTGGCTGGGCTCTGGTGCCCGATCTGCCCCGTGAGAGAGCACACGCTGTGCCGTGTGCTGGGTACCAGGGCCGTGGCAGCTGCAGCCCCATCCTGCAGCGTGGGAGGCTCGCCCTGATGCCTGTCAGCAGCTCTGCTGTGCCAACAGCTGCCCCAGACAAGCCTTGCAGAAGAAACCCACAGCACCAGCAGCAAGAGCAGATTGTTCAAGAGCGTGGTCCTGTGCTCATTCCCGCTGCCTGCTGCGGGTGGGAACGGCAGCAGTGCTCCTGCTCTGCCACACAGCGAGAGGCCACACGCCCGCAGAGGCACAGGCGGGCAGCCGGGGCTGTCACCGGCAGCTGCCTCCAGCAATGAACCTGTGCACGTCTTCACTGCTGTGCCACAGGGAAGAGCTTTGATCAGAGGCAGGAGGCTGTGCGGAGGGAGTGCAAGGTTCCGTGGTGAGAGGAATTCCAGGCTGAGTAAAGTATCGTCCATGGACAGATGTGGAGAGCCCATCCTCCCTTCACTAGACAGATGACCAGCACACAATCACAGGTGCTGGGAAGGAGCTTGTCTTGGCTCTGTTATGCAAACCAGCAGCTAGTGAGACATCTGGGAGAGGTTTTACATGGATGGAAATTCTCAGGCCACTCTACAATCCGTGATGGACCCACAGGCAGGCAAGGCAGCCTTTATTTGAGCAGGCTTCCCAAACCACATTTCAGAGGATGCACAGCCTTAGCTCAAGCTTGCCAGCAGTTTGTGGGTACCCTGGATGACTGCTCAGTGCCTGTTTCCCACAACTTGTGCCATCTGAAGCCACAACCAGAGAACTATATATTCCCTACAGGAATACAGGACTGGGAGCCAGGTGCACCGTGAGGGACGGAAGCTCTGCTGGATTCCTACACTTGTGTCAAGTGCCTTGTGCATCCTCACTGACCCTCTGTCTGTATGGCATCCTCAAGAGGCTCAGATCTAGGAGTGATTTCTCCATCCAGGAGGACTGGGTTGCAAGCTAAGGAAACGGCCTGGGAGGCTGGGCTCCAAGAGATGGAAAACTCAGATTCACATGCTGAGCTGGCAGAAGAAGGTGGGATCATGTACTTCTACCAGTGACTTCCACAAAGTCTCAGACTGCTAGTACTGCATCCTGTCAACTCAGACATCAGGAGACTGCAACCCTAGAATCCTGGGCACAGACTTGGATAAAAACATCAGCACCCAAAATGGGACAGCAGCAAATCAGTGCTGAGGTGTGATTTCCAAGCCAAGCCTTGCTGCCCTCCAGCCCTATAAAAAAATTTGGAGTAGCTTTCTACTGGCAGAGTAACATTATTCCTGGTCAGCATTTTGTAATAATTTGAAATATTTTAAAAGACCTAAAATCAGATTTATCATCAAGGTTATTGGAATGTGTGACAACTCTATTATACATTTCAATTAGCCTTCCTCTTTGTGATAATGGCTCAAACATTCATTCCTCTAGTTTCCTGGTCAATGCACCATTTTTAAGCTGAACTGGAAAGGTGACACTTTTGAGAGGAAGCAGTAAATGTTCTACAAACCACATGCTCTGAAAGTATTAAACATCAGAAAGCATTGTGTAAAGCTCATAGTCTCCAATGTGTTCTCAAGATTTTACAGATACCATGCCTGCCATATGTGGACAGAGTTCATAACACAGACAACAGACCAATAAAAAGGTGTTAGGTACAGATATTTCTCTGGAAATCAATGCAATTTCCAGCTCTCAGATGAAAGCTCAGCTTGTTCTCAGTCAGTTTGCATATGACACTGAGTGTGGCAGCGTTGGTCTGCTGGAGAGGAGGAAGCTCTGCAGAGGGATTCTGGTCAGGCTGGATTGATGGGCTGAGACCAACAACATGAGATTCAGTGAGGCAAAGTTCTGAGTCCTGCCCTTGAGTCACAACAACCCCATGCAGTGAAACTGGCCTGGGGGAAGAGTGGCTGGAAAACTGTCCAGCAGAGAAGGACCTGGGGGTGTTGGTTGACAGCAGCTGAACATGAGCCAGTTTGTTCTCCTGGAAGGCAAACGGCATCCTGGCCTGTGTCAGCAATAGCATGGCCAGCAGGACCAGGGCAGGGATTGTCCCCCTGTACTTGGGGAGGTTGCACCTTAAGTTCTGGTGTTTTATCCATAGCAGTTTATCTCTCTAAAACCATCTCTTTACCCATTCTGACAATGCCTGCTTTGGATAGCAAGTGCCAGTCTTGGCTGAACTGCATGATATTTTTATGGACACACATTTTCCCATAGCCTTTAAGTACCATAACCCTTAACTAATTTCCAATTTCAATTTAGCAGTGCTTGAACATAGTTCAAGTTCCTCCGCAAGGAAAGATTAAGATTACAGTCCCCAGAACATCTCATCACTTTTCCTACTCTTCTGGAAATTTTGAGTTATGGTAAGTGCTAAGAATTCAGATCCTCATTTACTGGTGGGTCTGCACCACTGTTGATAATTTCCTGTGTACATTTTGCAGGGAGAACGGGGTACATCTAATAATTGCTCTTACAGATACAAAAAGCTCTTCATGGTGGTAAAAGCAGGAATTAATGTTAATGAGTTTGCTGTTAGCAAGGATTACTATTGGTGTTACGCTCACGCCTCACCAAATGCAAAGCTTGTTTGCTAAGCAGATGCCAGTGTTAACAGCCAAATTCTCTTCCCATGGTTAACTTAGTGTTAGTTAAATGTACCATTAAAAATAACCATTTAAAATGTTAATGAAAAGAGGAGGTGTTCTTGCCAGGGTTCATCTTGTCTTCTTTTTAGCCTCAGCTTTAAGGCGGTGGAGGTGAAAAAGCAAAAGCAGCTTTTCCAGGTGCGTCCAGGGCATGCACATGGAGGTGAAGACCTGGTAGTGCTGTTGTCATTCGTGTACAGCACCACAAACCTGGCCTGTTTCCACCTCAGTGACCAGCCAGTAAAGCTCAGTACTGACCTGAACACCCACAGAGCACAGCGGTACCCCCTGCCCTGGCACTCTCCCCACCAGCTCTGCTGTGATCCTCCACGCTGCACTTCCTGGCTTTCCCAGCTCCATGGAAGGGAACAATGGTGATGGCAGAGGGTTCAGAACCCATAGTTTCTCTTCAGTCTCAAATAGCAAAGACGTGGTAAGTGCTACTCGTGTTCACCATCCTGCTTGCACCTTGTGCTCAGTGATGTATCTCTGCTTAGCCCACTGTTTGTGCTGAGCTCTGACAGCTCTGCTTTTATTTAATTTCATACAATTTAAGAAAAGTCTGTACTCTACTGGAAACAAAGCTTACACTGTTCTATGAGCTATGTTCCAGAAACAAAATTAGCTATAACTTTTCACAGAATATACCCCTGCTTTGTATGAGGTCTCAAGTCTCTGTCCCAGTCGACTGTAAATAGGCAACAGGAGAGACAGTGGAAGGTGACACAGAGGCAGTGAAGGCAACACACAGGTGTGGGCAGAGCAGACCCAGAAATAAGAAGCCCTGTTTTTTCATTCTTCAGCAGTGAGCAAGGATGAAACCATCTCTCCTTCAGAGCTGCAGCCAGACTCTCCTGCAGCCCAGGCTGAGCCTGGCCATGTGCAGCCTTGTGCTGCTGCCCTGGTGTTGGGTGCAGGCACATGCTGTCCTGTGCAGTAGCACACTCGGTGTGTCCATGGGGCTACCAGGAAATAGAGATTCTCCCGCTGGGAAAAGGACAGTGATGCCAGGCTGTGACAGTGGGGTGGCATTTACATGACACACAAATTACTACAGCCACTATAGTAATTTGGCTGTAGATGTCCTGGGTTGTCCAACCCTCACATTTAAATTGCCTAGGTGCTGCTTTCTCCTTTGACCAGGTTTTTTCTGCTTCTTGGTTTCTTCACCCCTTTGGCTGTGTTTGCTTGTAAACTTGCCCAGGCTACTCTGCTGCCCTCTTCCTCCAGCTCCTTTCTTACCTATGCCTTTCATGCCTGCTTGTGGCCATGGCACAAGACTCCTGCCCCTCTTCCCCTTGTCCTGGCTGCTCTCATTCCAAGCCCCATGCCCTCACCATTCCCCTGCTTCTCCACTCCCTCCTTGTCATAAAATCTGGCCTCTCTAGTGCTGCATCCTGCTGTTTTCTGGCCAGCATCTTATGCCTCCTTGCCCACCACCCCCTTCTCTCTCTCTCCACCATCTCCACCATCATGCTCTGTCTTTTGTTGTTCCTGTCCTGTGCTCGCCTAAGCAGCTCAGCCTCAGCTCATTCCTTCTATCAGCTTCCTTGTTCTTCCCCTCCTGGGACTGCAGTCTTGATCCCAACCTCTATCTGTGCACACACATACAATCATGCAATTTAACTAATTAAAAAAACCAAAACCAAACAAGAAGCTGACTTCAGGGGTGTGCACTGCAGTTTTGTCTATGGCATCTCCTCCTGGCAGCTCCATGTCACATCTATTTCCAGCCTCTCTTCCTCCTCAGGCACTGCACTGAAGGGGTCAGACTGCCTGGGGTGACACAGCACCCTCAGTCCCAAGCCACTGGTCCCTGCCCCACTTGCAGCCCTGGACCACCTTGCCCCTCCAAGGAAGGTGAGGGAAGGGCTATCTTAGCCCATGTTCCCCCTGTGGGCTGGAAAGTCATCACGAGACATTATCAGAGAGGAGACAAGCCAGAGTATGCAAGGAAGGGAGGGGAAATGAAGAAACATTACCTCCTTTTCATGTTTATTTAATTTTTGTATTTTTTTGTATTTTTTTAAGATCACAGAAGAGCAGAGCATTCATACATGTAAAGAAACAGAAACGAGATAACAGAAGTTAAATACATTGAGAAAAGAAAAAATAAAAAGCTTCTTTTTTTTTTTATTCCATCACTGGGTTTTGTTCATTTGTTTGTTGGGTTGTTTAGTTTTTTTGATTGGTTCTTTTACACACACACTTGCGCTTTTAAAATTTTCTTTCACAGAGCTAGTTTCAAAACCAAAACAATGGCAAAAAATAAAATGGCCATTTTCTCGTTTCGTTAAAGAGAAGTTCAGCTCATGTCTACGGTGCTGGGGAAAAATATATATAAAGATATAGATATATATATGTATTTATATGTATATAACACTGTTAATGAGGAGAGTTCTAACCACCCCACCGTGTAGCAAGAAGAAGGGACTGGCCTTCATTCTCAAGGTCTAGAGGATGAATCTTGGCTCCAGCTGGGAAGGTTGAATGATTTTGGGAGGTGGCACTGCGGAGACAAGTTCCTGCTCTGTGCCCCCTCCTCCCTTTCCTGGCACACACGTGTGCTCCCGCAGGCACAGGCACAGGCATGCCCGCGCCTTGTCCCGGCTCCTCAGGAGGTCACAGCGTAGCGGTGTGTCACAGGCAGAGCCACGGCCAGCAGCAGGCGGCTGAGCGCCTGTCTGGCTGTGCGTGGCGGAGGGTGTGGGGAAGGAGAGCGCCCCAGGAGCGCTCCTGCAGTATGTGCGCCGTGGAGCCGGCGGGCGTGTGCGTATGCGCCTGTGTGTGGCCGAATGGGGAGCAAATGTCACAATTCTGGAGAAGGGCAGCCCCACCTGGGATGCGCTCTCCCCACTGGCTGGCTCCTAGGTAGGCCTTGCTCCTTGTCTCCACCCATGGCCCCTCTGTTACGTACAGAAACATCCACACGCCTTTCCTCAGGACACGGCTGGAGCCACCGTGGTGCCGCACTGCTTTACTCACTGAGGCCCGTTTTTCTGCATGGTGAGCATGCCCCGGGAGGCCAGGAGGGAGCTCCTGATGCACCATGAGGACAGGCAGGGAAAGAAGGGCCTACCTGGGATGCAATCTCTGCCTCTTCTCCAGCTGCGCTGCCCAAGGAGCCCTGCTGCTCATGCAGCCCCCACCACCTGTGCTGCAGTCATGTCCCCCTGTCACTGCTCCCTCCTTCTCCACTTCTACAAGGCTGGCAGGGCTGTCTGAGTTGCTGTGGCACCAGCTAACCCAAGCCTGCAGCAAGTGAAGGACTCTTTGCTTTCCACCTGCCTGGGCTAATTAGGAGAGCTGCTCCTCTTGCCCAAGGCTTGCCTTGGAGATCTCCTTACCTCACTCCATCACCTTGACCCACAGAGGTACAGAGGATCACACTGATGTACTCTCACCAAGATGAGTTCTGCTCCCTGTTACAGCGAGTGAACCAACAAGCAAGCACCATATGTTGCCCTAATGGAAGCCAACCATTAGGCAAAATTCTGGAGGCTGTGGGAGCTGCCCGATCACTGTTCCAGTAAGTTACAAGAAGGAAAAGTGAAAGAGGTTTTAGTGGTGTGACACAGCTCTTAGTCAGCAGTCATGCAATTAAAAAAAATCATCTTCTGGGCATCCCACTGGAAATGAAGCCACTCTAAGATTAGCGTTGAGAGGCCATGGTCTCCTCGCTGGTGAACCTGAGAGTTCTGCGCATGGATGATGGACAGCACTCATCCCTACCCTTTTCCACCAGCATCACAGCTTGGAAATCACCATCCAACTTCTCCATCATTTCCCTGCCTCAAGTTTTGCTCTTCCCATAGGACAGTTTGCTCCCGGCATCCCTAACTCAAGTTTTGTGTCCTTGAGTCAGAGAAGCAGTAAGATTGTGCACCATGAGGAGAGAGAGAGAGAGAGGAAGAGAGAGAACTGGTCACCCTCCTGGCACCTCCTCTGTCATACTGTCTTGGTCAGCCATCCCCCATGTCAGCTGCTACATCACATCAAGCACCATGATGATTTGGGCTGCAGGTCAGTGTGCTTGGAGGAGAGGAAGCAGAGGTGTGAGGGGTTGGGAGGAGAAGAGGTGTTTCCCTGTGCCCATAGATTCCCTCACCAGGGAAGGGCAAAATGATGAAACGCTGCACAAAAATTGAGCTGAAATATCATCTGCTGGTGGGTCTGTGAAGGATTTAGCATAACTCCTCTGACTTCCCAGATCCTCTTGTTTCATCAGGACTTTCTGCTGCTCCCCCCAATTCCTTCCAGATGTGTAGCTTCTACTTAGCCTGGAGACCACATGGCTTTTGATGGTGGCTTTGTCCGTGCTGTGTGGTTGGACTTTGAGAATGGAGTTGCTCAGACAGGTGGCCTGGGGGTATGGCCTGGATGCACCTGGAGCTAAGAAGAGCTGGTGCGGCTTGGATGTTCTTTGGCCAAAAGTGGGTCAAGCAGCAGTGCACGAGCGATCTGCCCAAGTGGTGAACAGTCAGTGGTGTGAGAAAGATGTGCAGACAAAGACTAACTCTTGACACAATGCATGTCACCAATGAGATCTCCATGAATGGCACGTTCACATGCACTCGGGGTTAGCATGGGGCGACACAACTTCACTGGTGAGGAAAGCGGGTACGGGGGAGGAGGAGAGGGTGCATCACTGAGCAATGAGCTCACGAGTGCGGGGCTGCAAACAAACAGAAATGAACACAACTGCCAAGATACAGGTGTCAGCCGGCTGGAGCATCCCACGTCGCCCTTCCCAGCCGTTCAGAGACAGGCGTTTGCTTCGTTTTCCATCTGACCAGGCACACGCTCCAAGCAACATGCTACAATCATGCATGGAGTTCATGTGGCTCGGGGTGGCTGCATTTCCCCTGCCCAGTTCCTTTCAGAAACACTTGCCTTCACCCCTCCTCTCGGTCATCCGAAAAGGGTTAGAAATCTGCTAGCAATTATGGGGCCATATATTAAATCTAAGTTTTTGTTCCTCTGCTTTGACATTACCAGACATCTCATGTAACTCTTGTAATATTTACAAACCAGTAGGAGAAATACAATTTTTTTTCCATTTTGTTCATATCTTTTTATAACACTAAATGTTAAATCTCCATCAATCAAACACAATTACACTGACAAGCTCAAGGAACTGGTGTCCCATTCCAAACACCCACCTTCCCTGGTCCCCAACCAGCTGAGAGGCAGCAGGAAGCAAGAACACAGCTTTTTGGGAAGTAATGGGAAAGACAGCAATGCAAATGGGGAAAAGAGATGATGAGGAGAAAGAGTTTCAGAGAGAAGGGCCTGAGACACGAGAAAAGCCATTGCAACATCTCCATCGGAGGATGGAGGGGAGAAAGAATGGGAAAAAGCATTAGATCTTGCCTGTGTTTCCTATATTCATCTGGCCTCACCTCTCAACAGGTACTTTGACCAGACCCTCAAAGTTCAGGAGAGCTTGAATTCAGGAGAAACAGAGGGATTTTTACAGCACCCTGTGAGGCCCACTGCAGCTCACAGGGTTAGATTCTTGGAGGAAATCAAACTCCAACCTACCCACAATGTCCCTAGGAACAGACATTGCCAGTAGTAGGGTCCCACTTCTGCAGAGAACAGGCATCTTGGTGGCTTTTCTCAAGAGAGGTCTGCAATTAACAGGCCTTCACCCTGTTTCACAGCCATGCAAGAAAGATCTGCCCAAAGGGCCTGCAGGAAAGACCAGATCCTAGCACTGGGCTGGGGCCATTTCCCCCACTAATGGGTAGACAGCTTCAAATAATGAATGCCCTGCTTTTAGTGAGATATCTCCCTTTTAACCATACGCCTTGACATCTAAAAAAACATCCCCTCAAAACTCCTTTGAACCAAAGCAGATGTGAGATAATGAGGTGCTGGGACTCGATGACTGCCACCACATGGTGTGTGACCCAGTGCCTAGGAGTGACCCCACAGTGACAAAAGCAGATGCAGAGAACACGTGGGACATCAAAGAACCTAAAGTGGGCTTGACTCAGCCCTCAGGAGCAGGCTGCCACAGCAAGACACTGCAGGCTGCCCACCTTTTTCAACAAGCCTGTTGCAATAAATCCAGGCATAGGAACAGCCTCAAGAAAGTGCACTGTGGTGTTTTCCCTCGTGCCAGTGTGCAGGAAAGGGTGCAGCTCCCAGACCTGGATTCTGGGACCAGAATCAGCACACAGCTGTACCAGGGGAAAGAGGAGGCCTGCTGCAGCAGAAAATCTGGACTTGTTACTAAGACGATGATTTCGATGGCGCTCCTGAAGATTGGGCATGGGGACTGGGACGTCTGAATGCTCTGAAGGATGCAGGGCATTTTTTTTCGTGGGCTGACACAAACCAGTCTCCAAAGGAAATGCCCAAGTCCCATCAATGACTGCCCTATTTTGGAGGAAGTGAGCCATCCCTGGATGCCTTGGGTGGATTTGAAGTACCAGTTGCCCATTTGTAACTTGCACCCTCCTGCAGGTATGGCTTTGGGGTCTGGAGGAGCACAAATCACCACCATCCAATCCCACAGCAGCTCTTGCAATGCCCAAACTTCAGCCTCTCATGTGTTTCTTTAAATTTCCTTGCACTTCTGGCAGCCTGGGAGGAGCCCTTCACTGCCTGCTTAATTGTTTGCCTGCTGCTTCTTGGAAGAGCTGAGCTCAGCAGCGCTGGCAGTGCCGCAGTGCAAGGCAGAAGCGTCACCAGACTGTGCCCCACCCGTGCAAAGGTGGGGACAGGCTCGCAGGCAGCAATTCCCACTTTCCTCCCTGGCAGGGGACCACCTGGTGGGTATCCCCTCCCACACATTGCAAGGCCAAGCTGTTTCCCCCTTGCCTGCATGTAAGCACGGCTGCCAAGCATGCTGCCGCTGCCCCAGTGCCCAGGGCAAAGGCAGGGGAGCCAACTGGCTGCTGCTTGAAAGCTGAGTGGCTGAGCACTTGTAAAACACTCTGCTGTCCTGGGATGGTCACTGGACTTCACTGGGCTAAATCAAGCTCTCCCCTGCACATCCCTCTCTCCAACAAAGGCCTGCCTGATGAACCCTGTGTTTTATCATCTTTGCTGCTGGTGGATACTGTGGCTCGTGATGGGCCAGGGGACACAGGAGTCTTCTCCCCACTGCCCCCACCCACACACAGGCACTGCACTGTTTTGCTCACTCTGGCTCTTGCAGCAGATCTTGTGCTGGTATGGCAAATTCCAGCCACTGCCCAGCATTTTCTCAGTCCTGTTTCTCATAGCTTTTTCTCGCCTCCTCTCTTGGGAACCACTAAAGCCCCTCTTGTTGGCACCTCTGTATGTGATTCTGTCATGGGAAGTGTGGGGCACTCTCCAGCAAGACGAGCACCCTTGAGACAAGAGAAGAGCAGGGGAAATTCTGCTGCCCACTTCTTTTCTGCATCATTTTACACTCCTTCTTTGTAAGCCCAGGATTTTGGACCTGATATTTGTTTTTTTTTCTTACATTCACAGGTCCGGGACATTTTCTGACCAAATTTCTTTTGAATATGGAATTTGCAGTGAGTTTTGTAATAGCACTGGTATACAGCACACACACATGCACACACACACTCACCCTTACACAGTCTACATTTCCTTTTATACCGGGGAGGACAGTAAGAACAAAAACAACAAAGCAACAAAAACGGGTATGGCTCTATTTTTGCATGTCTACCAAAATGGTTAGGAATGACCAGATTGTGGTTTTCATGTTGAGGTATTGTTCCTGTGCACACTGTACCTAAAAGGAATGGCAACTTGGTGATACCCAAGGTCTCATCACTCACATCCCACTGGCCCAGCCTCCCATCCCCAGGAGGAATGGTGACTGCACTCTTCCATTCATAGTGTTGCAGGCCAGTCCTGGTTTCTTCTGCTTGCTTGCACATGACAATTGCACATGAGTGCACACCCCCATGCGTGTGTGCAAGCACTCATGCATAGCATGGGCTGCTATGCTGGTACTTGGGGGCTGAGAGCCAAAGAGGTTGGAGGTGGGAGAGGAGAAAAAGCCTAGACAAGGGTGCAGACTGACTCTTACAAGCAAGGTGGCCAGAAGATAAAAAGCCAGTGAGGACACAGAAGAGGGGACACAATGTGAACCTGTTTTGCAGCTGCTCCTCTCTCCTCACCCCTCTTCTCTGCCTAAGTGATCTCTCTGCATCTTGTCTCACACTTACAAGGCAGGACATTATCTACAACAGAATGAGCATATGTACACATGGACTGTTCATTTTGCATGCTTAGAGAGAGCAAGAGAAAGAGAAAGAGTGTAGACGAAGCAAGAGCCACACATGCATGCACACACGCACACAGGCATACACAGGAGAAAGAGAAAGACACCTGGTTGAATTGAGGAGGGGGAAGGAAGAGGATTTTAAAAGAAAAAAAAGAAAAGTAGGCTTTCAGTAGAGTTGACACAGCTTTAGATCAGGCCTGTGGGGGAGATGTTCATGAAGGAGGGAACAGGGAATAAGGTGTTTAGCAAGGGCTGGGTGCACATGAGCGCAGGGTGAAGTGAAGAGAGGAAGGGGTTCTTCACAGGACACCAGTGTGCAGAGAGCTTCAGGTGACTTGTTCTGGTTTGTGGCTGTTATTTTTTTTTTCTTTTCTCTTTTTTTTTAATTTTTTTTTAAAATTTGTTTTTAAAAGTATGAACTGGTTGAGCATTAGCTCACAAAAATGACCCAGGGCATCCAAAAAGTTAAATGGCTATAGACACCGAAGCAAAGACCTCTTTCTGCAAAAGAAAGAAAGAGGAGGAAGGAAGGAAGGAAAGTGAGGGAGTATGGAAAAGAGGAAGGGGGAGAGAAAAGAAAAGGGATCTTCTTTTTGATTGGCTTTGCAGGTTTTGTTGGATTGTTTACATTGCAGCATCCTCTGGCGACACGATCCTTGCTGGTGCCCCATTCTCTCCCTTGCTTCGTGTTGCCTCCTAGGCAGTCGATGACTTGACAGCTGGCTTTTCAGGTTTTGGATTAAATGTTGCTGAGTCTTCTTTGCTGTAATTTTTCCTCTCCCCCCTCTTCGCTCCTGAACACACAAAAGTTGTGAAAGAAACAGTCGTCTCTCTCTCTCCCCCCCTCTTTTTTCTCTCTCCCCTCTCTTCGCTCTGTCTCCTGTATAACGCGTTTTGTTTTGTGTGTTGTTGTTGTTGTCGTGTTGTTTTTTAATTATTATTAATATTATTATTTTAATTCTGATTTGTATTAACATTTGCTGAGTAGGCAGAGCAGGGACGCTGCCAGAAGCCACAGTGGGACGGCCAAACTCATGGAGCCGTTGTCTACTCTCCCTGTGCCGGGTCCTGCAGGGTGCGAGAAGAGAAAAGAAGACAAGATTACATGAGGCTGGGTGAGATGGGGATGACACAGGAACACAGCATTTCACTCTCAGGCTGCTCCTGCAGTGGTGGGTTTGGGCTGCAGCGCATGGCCACCTTCCCACCTTGGTGAGCCTCCCTCCAGCACAGCTACAGGCTGCAGCCTGCCAGCTCATCAGCATCCTCCCTCCCTCAGCCCAACACTCCAATGGCATGAGGCTCTCCCTAAACAACACCCGTGCTGGAAGAACAGAGCCTGGAGCAAGCGTGAAGACTCAAACCTGGCTGCTGACCACATCTCAGCCCTTGCTGTGCCTCCAGCTGGGAGCTGCTGGCCTTCCAGTGCAGGGATATGGTTCACCCCTTTGCAGATGCAGCCCCTGGTCGCCCCCCTCACACCTGACCGCTCTGCCGCCTTCCCAGTGGTGGCACTGAGATGCCAGGACTCGCTGTAATTCTGCGCAGTGGCCAGTACCTGTCTGCAGCAGACACCAGCTCCACAGGAGCTGATTCATCCCCGTGGTCCGATCAATAAAGCATGGGCCCAGCCAGCAGACACCTCCCCTCTGTCCCAGGGCTGCACCGTAATGATTTGTTTCTGAGTCAGGGTGGAGGAAGGCTTCCCTGTGGCACTTACAGCCCTGTGGCACGACACCTATGGGGTGAGGGTGCAGGGTATGCCGGCGAGGTTGATTTTTCATGAGGGTGGGAAATGAAGTTGCACGTGTGTGTGTGCGCATCCGCAGGGTCTGTCAGAGGGGGCAGGGAGGAGCGCGCTGCTGCAGCAACAAATAATGCAGCCTCGCTCCGGGAATATTAAGTGCTAACACTCCTGACATCTTCTCATTCATCCTCTCATTTATGGGTTCCCTTTTCTGGATGGCTTTAACGGCAGTGATGCTGTTTGAAATTCACCCTGCAATCCCAAGCCTTGGCAGCCTTTTCTTTATAACTGGTCAGGGAGGTGCACATGGCTGTGGGTCTGTAAAAGCAGGCTCACCATGTAGATGTGCACGCAAAGTGCTCACGTATGTATGCATGCATGCACATGTACGTGTACATTTATACGTATATGTGCCTGTAAGATGCTGGAGTGTGGAGATGGAGATGGGGTTTTATGTTGGAACTGATCCTGCTGTGGAAGAAAGAAGTCATGCTTACTACCAAGAAAAGCTGTTTCTGATGGCAGAGGGGAGCAAAAAAAAAAATTTAAAAAGGCTCTGTTCAGGAGAGCTCCATGAGACTGAAGTACAACTGCTCCTTCACAACCTGCAGAAGTGAAGAGCCCTGCTCTCCTGGGTGGAGCACAGGTGCCACAGGCTTGCTCCACAGTACAGTCACTGTTATACTCCAGCTGGTGACTAAAAGGCAGCAAATCCAAGAGGGATGTCTCCAGAGTCTCAAATTCCGTTGCACTTTCATTTGTCTGATTACTTCCTAAGGTAGCTGACTAGAGTAGCTGTTTGTGCCCCAGTTCTATTCTTTCATTATTAAGTCATATGTGCTGATTTGTGTGGAAAATTTATATTCCATCTATGGCTTCTTTTTTTCAGCTAGTCCACATGCAACTTTTGTGGTTTGTCACACAAATCCTACAACACTGCTTTTTTTTTTCTCATTTTATTTCCTCCCCTAAACTCAGGAACAAGTTTCAGTTCAGCTACTACCCCTACCTCACCTATGTTTCAGAAAAAGTATCTGTCACAGTCAAATAATGGTGTGGAGGCTGTTTGGGACCTTTTGCATCCCTTTCTGGCACAAAACGTGACTCCTCTGGCCCAGCAAACAAACAAGAGCACAGCAGGCAGGGTGTGTTGCTCACAAAAAAATTTCAGCCACCACATTTTTACTATCTGGCTTAAATACTATTTGTCTTTACACATATGTGGACATGTACATAACATACTAGTGACAACCATTCCTCCTCTTTGCCACTTTTCTAGGGTGTCCTTGCAACCAGAACAAGGGCATTTGCACCAATGGTGGCAAGTACTGCACACCAAGCACAGCAGAGGCAAGGGGACATTTGGCCTTGGCTGGGTACTGCTGCCTAAATGCATCTAAATGCATGGGTCAGAGTTTGTGAGCTTGGTTTGGACTGGGGGCAGAGGCATGGCATGGTGTGGTAGTGGTGTGGTGAACAGATGAGCCTCTGCAATATCTAGGTGTAAGAGAGGACACACAAAGACATGTGATATGATGGAGGACTTGGGAGAGGGTCACACCAGCTTCTCTTCTGCTTCAGCTTGTGTGTCTAAGTTGGAGGGCATTTGAAAACCCAAAACTCCCATCTCCAGAGATGAAAAATGATACATGTCCTCATGGCTCCCCGCGTGTCCCAGTCAGATGGCTGCAGAAACCTCTCCATGTGCAGAACTGATCATCTTCTGTGCCACACCACAGGCTAACACCAGCAGCTGTTTCACCAGCAGGCCATGCAGATGTTGGGCAGTGTGTTAGGCTGACTGCGAGCACTGGGATCCAGTGTGGCCTCTGCACATAACACTGGGGACCACATGGAATCTCTGGGTTTTACAGCACAGCTAGCTAGAGTACATGCCGTGGGTGCTACATTTACTGTCACAAGTACTGTAAAAATGTGGGAAGGTTATAATTCTATCACAAAATAATGTTTTGGAGGACAACAGCTGCTCAATAAGAGAGTGAAAGTGCTGGAAGAAAGTAAAAAATGCTTGTCTTTGTGCGAGATTTTCTGCAGGAAATAGCATCCATTTTCAATTCATTCTATCACTGTCACCCTCCCTTCCCAGGCACACCTCAGGCTGTGCCGGCCCACGTTTGCATGATGACTTCTCCATGCGTGTGCACGAGCAGCTGCTGCTCTGGGCTGTGCCTGCCCCTGCCGCACCCACCTGGCCATGGGTGAGCGCTCACGCTGGGGGGACAGTGCCAGCCCCACGGCGGCCACGGTGTGCTGCAGAACCCGCGCAGCGGAGCGCACAGCCCGCACCCGCACACTGCCCTCCCCTAGCGTGCGCAGCCCCTGCAGGCGGGACGTGCACATGTGGGCAGGCACGCGTGGGCACAGCTCCCGCGGGTGCGCACACGCACACCGCAGCCCCCGAGAGCACGGACCCCCTCCACAACCCCTCATCCCTGCGGCCCCCAGCGCACAGGCCCCTCGCAAACCCCTCGCCCTGTAGCCCCCTCGCCGTGCCCGCACACTCCCTCGCCATCCCGCTCCCGTAGCCCCCATGTCAGATCCCCTCGCCATCCCGCACATCCCCTCGCCATCCCGCACATCCATCCCCTCGCCATCCCGCACATTCCTCCCCTCGCCATCCCACACATCCCTCCCCTCGCCATCCCGCACATCCCTCCCCTCGCCATCCCGCACATTCCCTCGCCATCCCGCACATCCCTCCCCTCGCCATCCCGCACATCCCTCCTCTCGCCATCCCGCAGCAGCAGCGGGCCAGCCCGCGGTCTCCGGCGCCCTCTGGCGGCCGCCGCGCGGAGCCGCCCCCGCCGGTGGGGACCCACAGACAGCCCCCCTGAAAGACGCCGGCTGCCCACCCCTGCTCCCTGCCCGCTGGCACCGGGAGTTTCGGGGCTGTCCCTGCGGTCTCCCGCTTCGGTGACCTTGAGCCTGTGCTCTGGGAATTTGCTATAATATCCTGGGTTATTCGTTCCCCACCTCACCCCAGTAATTGGGCAGCACTGTCAAGTCCGTGACCATGCAACAGCTTTGAAGGGGAGGAAATTTGGTTTCTGATGACGATGATCTAATATGAATATCTGGAAACATTTCACAGCTAAACCCCTCAGGTACCCCAGACCCTAAATGCTGACCGAATCAGATCCCATTAAGCAAATCAAGAAGGAGCAGACTGAAAACTGTCAAGGGGAGAACAACTGCACTGCTCTTCCTTGCTCCAAATGTGAGTTATTTGGATACCTGGTTCAGAGGCAGCTGGAGCCCTGCTATGTGCCTAATTGTGCAACAGCTTCATGGGACTGCATCCTGTGTTTCCGAGGCTTTACTGGTGCCACACGTTCAGCCTGGGTGATCTACATTGGTGCCATGCCACAGGATGTGGCCAAGAATTAGAGAGTTGTAGTTCTCACATGGCTGAAGGGGACCATGTGCTGCCCCCATCCAACCCCTCTGCCCAACACAGTGTAAACCTAGCTGCATTCTTAAATTTAATGATGGGAAAAATGGAGCCATGCCACGGTGACCTCGCTGCTCCTGCCACACCTGCCTGTGTTAAGCAGCCCAGCACACAACAGCCTGGCACAGAGAGGCTCCAGGAGTGCCCCCTAATGCTTCTGGGAAAACTTCCACATACTTCTGAGTGAAGATGCAGAAGGGGTGGCAAGACCCCTCAATTTGGGACATCAGTAGTTTCACCTAGTGCCTAACGCTCCTGCAGGCAAAGCATTCCACTCAGCATGGGGCAGAAGAGTTGGTGCATGCTCTCACGTGCAGAGGGCTGCAAGCCAGCCTAGCCATGGTTTCACTAGAGAGGACATGGGGTTTGTGCTACTGTACCAGGCTTGGCGTGGGATAGCTGCAGTGCTTGTGTGTGTGCCATGGCTCAAGAACTGCTCCCACTCCCATGAAGAGTGTAGGGTAAGGCACAGCGAGAGGGATGGGGGAACTTGCATTAGACGGCAGAGGAAGGTGAGAAAAGCAGGGTGCTGCTTGCATTCAGAGCAAACCACAGCCACATTGCAAAGCCCAGAGCTGCTCTCATCCTCAAAAACAGCCTGAAGAACACGCCACAAGGAAAGACCTTTGCTGGGTCAGTCCAAGGGTCTTGTCTAACCTTCAGTTCTGTCCTCTGTGGGGGCCAGCCAGGAGCATGGCATCATACTGGCCTACTGCAGCTGCTTCACAGTCATGAGCCAGCAGAAGCTGCACCCCTTTGGGATTAATTTCTTCTTCTGTGAAGAAAGACTTGTCTGGTCACTTCTGGACTGCCTGGAGCTTTCCATATCCACAGCCTCCCTCAACTCTTTAAGAAGCACAGCAGCAGTCAGCTGCCAGCAACAACATTGCGTCCCCTCATTAAATTTGGGTGCTATGTTCTCCTGTGACTTTAGGATCTTGGCATAACAGGTGGCCCAGGCTAAGGAAACTGTCAGTGTGGGAAGAATTAGCTGTGGAGTGTTCAGATCTTCCCAGGAAAGGGGAAGAGAGATGAGTTTTTTTTGTCATGAAAACTTTCAACACACCGAGCTTCTGCAGCAGTGTCGGAGGCTGGAAGGCTAGCCCTGCACAGGCCCTGCCTCATGGCTTGTGTTGGCCTCTTAAAGCCTACAGTGTCCACTGGGGGTTGGGGGCTGCATAAGATGTTGAAAAATACATAAGGGCATCTGGGCAGAGGCACAGGAAAAGGCTGCTATGATGAGAGATATAGGAAGGGGGTAATGTGGACTGAGGTGACAGGATGAACCTTGCACTTGTACCAATGCTGGGCTACAGCAAAGGAAATGATACCAGGGAAGATCTTCAGCTGAAATGGTGATACTGGAATGCTCAGCTCACGACATGGAAGAGGGCAAGGGGAGGAAGGTCAGCCAGGGTGAGGATGGGGATGACGTTACAAAAGCACAAAGGTTAGGTAAGTAATGAGAACGAGTCCTGGAAAAAGGGGAGATATAGAGAAGAAATTAGGTTCTGACCAGGCAGAGGAAAGCAAGGATGAGGGAGACAGGGAGACGAGAGTGATGGTGTTATGGGAAGAGGGCATCAGTACCAGGACTGCAAAGGCAGGCAGGCAGTACCAGCCCGAGCTCAGAAGTGCAGGGGGAAAAGTGAGGTTTCCAGCAAGGCTGTTCAGGTACGGACGTGGTGCCCGGAGAAGATCAGATGCCAACAAGCAGGTCCGAAAAAGGGGAACGAGCAGCAGCAAGCGAAGGTGTGCTGCCAGGGCTGTGGCCTCATGCAGGGGAGCAGCGCTCGTACTCGTCAGGTCTGTCACCCTCCCTTGGCCGGCGCTGGCTGCCGGTCCCCCTGTCCCTCTGTCCCCGCCCGGCCGCCGCCGAAGCGCCGCTCCTTCCCCGCGAGGTGGCAGCCGAAGGACACCAAACCTGCCTCGCCATCCAGGCAGCCTCCGGGCTGGGAACGGCACGGGAAACACTGGGAATAACACCCGGGACTAGGCGGCTCTGCCCAGCCGCCCGGGAAAACCCCGGCACCCCATGGCACGGGGAAGGGTGCCAGCCCTGCGCGCCCCGACCCACCGCCGCTGAGCAGCCACGGACGGCCACGGGCACGTGGCACGGAATGTGGTCCCCACCAGCCTGCATCTTTCCACAACCACTACATCTGCAGCCTCGGCAAAACCTCTCTGGAAGACACATAAAAAGCAGGATATCTATCCACTACGGCAGCAGAAACCGAGGGTGCAGGGGGTGGTGGTGAAGTTTGCAACCCATTCTACTTATTCCACTTATTCTTACGATGGGCCCCCAGCATGAAAATGGACCTGTTGCTGTGAGTCCAGAGAAGGGCCATGAAGATTCTCAGAGAGCTGGAGCACCTCTCCTATGAAGACAGGCTGAGAGAGGCAGAGTTGTTCAGCCTTGAGAAGAGAAGGCTCTATGACACCTCACCATGGTCTTCCCGTACCTAAAAGGGGCTGACAAGGGTTGGAGAAGGGCTTTTTGTAAGGGTGTGTAGTGATAGGACAAGGGGTCTTACATTGAAAGAGGGTAAATTTAGATTGTATAGAAGGAAGAAAATCTTCACGATGACAGTAGTAAGGCATTCACAGAAACTGTGGATATCCCATCCCTGGTGGGTAGTTCAGTGCTGGATTGGATGGGATTTGAGCAACCTGGTCTAGTGGAAGCTGCCCTGCCTATAGCAGGGGATTTGAAACTAGATGGTCTTTAAGGTCCCTTCCAACCCAAGCCATCCTATTATTCTACTTCCTCCACACAGATACTCCCCCTTCTGTCTCTCCACTCCCTCCAGCTCTGTTTTGTAACACCCAGCAGCACCCTTGAAGGGGCCCATTAGAGAAGGAGATGGAGACTGTGCCATGACACATAAGCCTTGCTCAAGAGGCAAATGAGGGCAGATGTGTAAGCAAACCCACAAGTTCACCAGAGACATACCTCCAATTATGTGCACCATGATCATCACCAGCAAAAATTGAACCCATTACTTTCAAGATTCCCAGCACAGATCCTTAAAAAGGATCATTTGAGATACAAGCAGAGAGCAGATACATTCCTAAAGTGAAAAATCATCCACGCATCTATATGTTTCACATCCATATTTGCCAATCTCATCCTCTGAGTAAACCAAAATGAAGGCAGAAGAAGAGACAGTGCATGGCAGTTTTTCTCTTATTTACATTAACAAGACTCCAGAGCTTGACATATCTGCAGTTTGCTCATGGAAGAGAGCCCACAGAGAAGGTTCAAAGGGCATCAGAGAGCTCCTGGCTCTTGATTTGCTTTGGGGAATCTGCCCTTGGGATCCTGCCAGGGAGTGCAAGGTAAAATCTGGTGTTAGAGAGTAATTGGTCCCTGTGAGTTTCTGAATGGAAGAGAAGCCAGAATGCGGCATGGGATGGGCTTGGAGAACTTGTCTGTGCTTGGAAGGAAGGAGTGATGATAAACCAAGTATAGCCAGCCTGCTGTTTTTCCAGGTGCTGTCCACTCTGAGAAGCTCTGGCCTCCATGTTGTGTATAAGTTGACTCTACTTACAGCGAAGGCTGGAGTTCTGCTTCTTGAGCAAAACATAGCATCAAAAATTGGGGTGGGGGGGGGGGGCACAGGGGGCAGGACAGACCCCACTTCCAAAGCAGATGGCACAAGGGAAAGAAGATGTGCATCATGCAGGTGTCTCTATCATCTCACTCCCTGGGGCCTATAGGGGTCTTAGGGCTTGCACTTGCCAGCTGCTCTGCAGGAAGCAATTTTTCCTAGTCTGTTGACTCTCTTGCCAGGGCTTCAGAAAATGAAATCTTTATTATCATGAAGGCTTAAAAGGGAGGAATACTGTTAATTCCATTTTCAAGGTCATACTTTGAAAGTTATTAATTTCTTTCTTCCAGGGCTTTGCACTCTACTCTAAGGCTTTAGGGATTACTAGCTTCTACTTACTAGGGTTCATTTGGGGCTTTTTTTCTTATTTCTTTCCTGTTCCTCCCTCCTCCTCTTTGAAGAAGACACTTTTTTTTCTTCCCTGTTCTCAGTGTTGAAGCTATTTTGCTCATTGCCTGCTCATTCCCCATTGTCACTACCAGTTCTGCTCCTGTAATTAAAACTTGACTGTGACTGTAGTGGCACTAGGCTGGCTTTCCTAGAGGTGCAAGTACCACTGTGTAAGCTGGGGAGGATGCCCTCCAGCAGCTCTCCAACAAGATTAAGGAAATGTCTCTGGTGTCTATCAATCTTTGCACATGGTTTAATGTATTTCAGAATTTGCTCATGCTTTTTTAGCACTGAACAGTTCTTCCCCATGTTTTGGAGCTCATTCATGGTGTACGAAGTACTCATCTATCATACCTCATGTCTTAGAGCAATGAAGATTCTGCAATGCAGACTACCCATCCTTCTCTAGGGTCTGAAGAATATCCCCGAAATTGTATTTCTCAGTGTCTTTCTGAGAAGGTCGTGGTGCTCAAGAGCTGTCTGCTTACACCATTTATCCTGGAGCTGGTTTACAGTAATCCTAGTCTAAAATTGAACTGTTATCCTGACCAGTGAGGTTGGTAGTGGATAGAAGACCACCTTTGTTTCAAGGTTACACAGATCTTTCATCATCAGATCTGTCTTGTTTATATAAAAAGTTTCAATGTTTTCTCATAGCTGAAGAATTTTTCTCCCACCCTTTTAATTTCCCTAGCAACTGAAGGTTTTTTTAAAAAAAATCAACCACCCCTCAAACCCCACCTTCCCCAGCGACTGATGCAAAACCAAATACTTAAAACTGTATTGTCTTCAAATCACACATTAAAGACTCTCATTCTGCAAGCAAAGAATAAAACAAACAAACAAACAAACAAACAAACAAACCACATAGCACAGACTTTTTCAGGAGTCATTATGGGAAAGATCTCAGCTTTTTCTTTTTTTTACTTTCCAAGGATAAAGCAATCCCTCTCCTGCTCATCTCTCAAGCACATGTGTAGGGCACAGCAGACCAAAGGTGATGCCAAGCACATAACCCAGTGTCTCAGTAGAGGACAAACAACATCGCTCCCCTCACCCAGAGCACGCACAGCTCTAGGAAGCAGGTTTGCTAATTGGAGGCTCTGAATCTCTTGAAAAATTAATATTTTCATCAGTTTCATGTCTGTCTGTTTACTCACTTCATCCCTGCTATGGTTTTCTACAAGCTTTACTGGATATATGGCATATGAAAGATTTGAGTGGCTGTGGACAGAAACGAAGAGGTGGGGTACATGCAAAGGAGTGATTGGAGCAGAAAAACAACTAAATTGGGGTGGAGAGTGACCAGCGTGCTTGAGGTTACTCTGGTACTGAAATCCACTCCTACTGCAGCCTCTTATTTCCCTATCTTTATCTGCAGAGAAGTGTCCTCCCAGCCTGTCCTTGAGATCTACTTGGGGATATCACTCTCAGTATTCCAGTGAATTAGAGATGTCATGACAGTCAAGCTGGGCCCTGGTGCTGGTACATGTCTCTAAAGTGTGGGGTCTAAGTAAATATTACCTCGTGTTCCCCGTACTTCTCATCAAAATATGGAAGTGTCTGTGTGCATGCAATCCCAGAGTGAGACTCCTGGTCACCTTAACACCCTAACAGTGCAAGCATGGCTTTAATACCTGGCCCAGGCCTGGGAAAAGCCAGAGCAGGAAGCCCTTGTGGCTTCCCACAGCCCATTCCCAGACCAGTATTAAAAAGGGAAAGCTAATACAGCTTACACAGGTTGCTGAGCAGGCCTTCAGCTGGATGAGTAGGCTCAATGGGAAAGATGCAGGAATCTATTCCTGTTCCTCATCAGATGTTCTTGGGTGCCTGGAGATTGCTCAGTGCATGTGGGCTGTACCTCAGCGCAGGGTGTGTATGGTGACGTGGCTGGGCAGTGTCACCAAGGGTCAGTGTGCCTGTGTGGCTGCAACACCTACCGGAGGGGCTACCTGACCAGACCCTGCTGAAGATGTGCTGGTCAGAGCACATCCTTCTCCAGGGCCTGATGCCATGCTCCCACTCATGCATCCACTCCCCAGGCTGCAGAGGGACATGCAGGCGGTGCTGGGGAAGGACCACGCACATTGCTCCTTGCTCACCTTGCCACGGGGCCTCTCCCTTTTGCAGGGGAGCTCTGCTGACAGACCTGCTCACCCACGGGAGAGAAGGCCTTCCAAGAGCACTCTGCTTTTTCTGCAAGCCTGATTTCTTTGGAAAGGTTGGGTTTTATCCCCATGCACACCCTCCCTCCTCCCTCCCTCCCAAATCCCACACCTCCCTTCTCCTTTCTGGTTGTTTTTGTTTTTAGAGAGAGTGCTTAGACAGCTGTATTAATCATGCAAGCCCAGCCATGTGTAATGTGCTTTATCAACAGCAGAGCAGACACTGAATGGCAGCTGGTTCACAAGTGGGCCCAGTGCACTGCCTGAGCAGGGAAGATAAACCTGCTGCTTCCCAAACCAACTTACTGTCATGGGTTAGTGAATGGAGAGACTGTTCACTTGGGACAATAACCAGAGGGGAGGCCAGCTTGTTAAGCAAGTTCTTGAGTGGTTTACACTGGAAATGGAAGGGCTAAGAGGAGGAGGAGGAAGGTGGAAATTGCTCTTTGGTCATTTTTGGAGGAGTTTTTGTGTGTGTGTAAGGATTAAATCAAGACAACAGTGGCAGTTCTTCATCCTCCTCCTTGCTACCCTCCACAGTTCCAGTCAGCCAGTCAAAACAAGAAATAAGGAGAAGAGGAAGGAGAGAGTAAAGATTTAAGTACACCTGCTGTGCAGTGGGGATAGGTTGTCTTCAGCATCTCAGAAGGGGGAAGGTTCAGTTGATGGCTTCAGAAGCTCATCTAACATGCAGATGGTATCAGGCTATGAGTGTCCTCCGGGCTGGGGATATCTGCCTCAGGAGGGGTAGAGCCTCCCCCAGCTCTGCTCTGCAGGGTACTCTGTCCATGCTACAACACTAACAACACTATCACTGTGCCTATCAGACGACTGATTTTCCATGGCAGTTGCTCTTCCATGGGTTTGTTTCTAATCTCTGCAGTTCAGTTATGTGTCTTCTCCCCCACTGGATCCACCCAAGCTCCACTCTCCCACGTGACTGCTGTGCCCTGACCTCTGCTCTGCAGGGCTGTTCTGCATGCATGCAAAGCCACACCGGTGACTGCACAGACCTTGAAACATCTTCCTTATCCACTGCAAGGGCCCAGATTGGAGGAACATCTTTCTGGGACTCCCTGTCTCAGTTCCCACCCTCTGCTGCTGATCTTCTTCACTCACTGGATCCTCTACAGCACTGTACTGTGCAAATACATACAACCCAAGGCTCATTTTGGAATAAATCAATCTAAATTAAAATAATGAACAAAAAGTTCAGAAACAGATCAGGCAGTAAAGTCATTTCTCTTTCTTCTCCCATGTCTCTCTTTTTTTCACCAAGAAAGCTTGTTTCTTTTCTCTACACTTTTTTTTTTGGGGG